>NW_010319523.1:0-11474 GCF_000700745.2 Antrostomus carolinensis | reverse complement strand
CCCTTTCCTTCTTTCCCCCCTTTCCTTCTTTTCTTTTTTTTGCATAGAGGTGACTATACAGGATAAGCAGTCTGTCTGGCACCAAGATGCTCCTGAGAAGTCCACTATCTACATCAGCGGCCACAGATGCCAGCCTCTGAGGAAAGATGGAAGATTGCAAATTAAGATAGAGAGTCAGGGGGAGGCCTACTGAACTTAGCACCTCTGCTACTACTTTGAGACTTCTTTATGGAGTAACCATGAGTAGATGAGGGTTGTTTGGCCTCAGTGGCCAGAGGTGTGGGCCATGAATTTGCAATGCGTGTGTAGCGGTAGTTCATCTAAGGGAATGATGTGACTGCTGCAGACTGTTCTGATGCCGAATAGCAGAGCAAGGGCACGCTTCCAAGAGGCTGCATAAGGATAGATTTGGTTGTGATTTGTGACATTCTGTTAAACAACCACAGCAAGTCACAAAGCTGGCAGTAATTATCTGAAGATAGTGGATGTGGATAATATTAATAGGAATTAATTACGAGAGACTGTTAGCTCTCTGGTGGTGGAGATGCCGTTAGGACTATGGGAAGTGTTTAAACGTGGAGTTGCAAGCACCAATTACAGCAGCAGTTGAATATAGTTGCAAAGACATCCCAGAGGCCAGCAAAAAATGAAATTGTATTTCCAAGTAGATGTCACCCTCAGTGAGGAAGCTGCACGGGGGATTGCTGCCACATAAGTTTTAAGTAACTGATGTTGGAACACTTTGGCTCTGTCAGGCCACTGTCCCATTCACGCTTGCATTATCCTGGGACTGTCTTATTTTTGAAATGCTGGATCTTTTTAAGTGAAAACAATGGTAACTCCTCAACTGATGAATGCTTTAGTATTAGCAGTGGGTTCACCCTTTAATAGTGGGCTGGTGCTTTAGGGCTATAGATCCTGAAGCACGTGAAGTAATATGAAGAAAGCAGCCTGCAGCACAAATACTGCATTCGTACAAAATGCAATGACTGATCCAGTTTATCACTAATAACAATAGTTGGAAGATGCTGACTGTCCCCTTCATGAAGCAATTGGACAGTGCATTTGGTATCTTGTAGCTCTTTACAACACTGCATCTGTCATGTTTAGCAGATTATTCACGGTCCAACAACAACATAAAAGGTGTCAAAGGGCTCTGTTAAATATGACTTTTTTCAAAACTGGGTGTTCCCCCTTCCCCTCAACAGTCCTATTTTCACCAGATAAGAACAAGAGAGTGAGAAGCTCTATGCCCAAATCTTATTTAAGGACTCTTTTCAGTGCTTTTCATGCACTAGCCTTCCTGGTCCTAGCCTTGATCATGTAGCATTGCCTTTGCAATATCTCTCAAGCACTTTTAAATAGATGCATTACAAATCCCTGCAACCAGGTCTTGACTACATCTAACTATAGGTAGTTACCAGTTTAGAACATTGTAGATGTTTGAGACATACTGTGAATCTCCCCTTAATTTATGTTTACCTCATTTAATGTTACATTGTTTTCTTTCAACTTCTCAGCAGCTTTATACTTTATATTTTCCAGGTTTGTTTTCCACACCAGCTCTTTCTTTGGTCATCTTTAGTGTGGCTCTGAGAAGCTTTTATGATAATTTTAAGCATTTCAGACTTTTCTTTTTATTTGCTGCACAGAATGAAGAATCAAATAATTTGAAGGCTGAGCAAAAATGGACTGAGATGTATTGGGGTTTGTCACAAACTAGCTAGGATTTAGGTCAGCCTCTAGAACTTCCTAACAAAGGACATCTGTGTTGGATGTATTCCATATTTTCTATAGTATACCTCACTAAAAAGGCATCTGAATTTTTAGAAGTAAAGCACAACGGCGGTCTGTGGTTTTGTTTGTCGCAAAGGCGGCGACTATGCTAGCAAACGAAGAGGTGCCAGGGCACCGAGCTGGAGACTTGAAGCCTGCTGCTTACACTTAAATTGTCATCAGCAGGGTCCCTGTGCTTGGTCCAGGCCAAGCAGCATTCTCCCAAGCAACCCTTGGCATGGTTCAGCGGTTAGCTCGACCCCAGCTGACAGTGCAGACGCAGCCATCCTGTTTTGGTGGTTAAAAGAGTTTGATAACATGGACACGGACACTGGCATGAGGCAATTTGCCTCAAAAATAGTGTGCTAGCACTCTTCAGTTAACTAGTGTGGGTAAAATTAAAACCTGAGGAATACAGCAACAAGTACTCCTTACCTTCTGGGTACTGGAATTCCAAATTTTATTGTCTGCAAATATGCCTTGGCCTGCCCTCCTGCAGGGAGCCCTACACGGTTAGGAACATCCAACAGTGAGTGAACTGAGGCACATGCACCACACTCCTGGGGAGGAGGAGAAAAATCCAAGGATGTTGGCTGCTGAAAGTTTTCAAATAAAAAATCAGGGATGGGAGTATACGGGAATAACACTTTTCAGAGTTACACTTAATCTGATAAAATCTTGGATGTACTGAGAGCGGTGGACCATAAATCAGAAAGTCAGTTTCAGTTCAGGGCTTTTCTAATTTTACTTCAATGTTAGTTATTTAGTTTATGTTAAAAGACCCAAGGAAAGGGGATTTAGGACTTCTATTTGGGACTGGTTTTGTTGGGACTGGTTTTGTTAGGACTGGGAAGGGACTTAAAAAAGCAAAGGACTTTGCTTGGCCAGAGGTGCTGCTATGTTGTTAGAATTTAAGAACTGTGTAGTGTTTTGTTTTTAAATAGGATTAGGCAGGTGAATACTTCTTCCTGATTTTTTTAAGAACATTTGCTGTTTTGAAAATAAGTTTTAATAATTTAAACAGCACAGAGGCTCAGGTCTGGGCATTAGAAACCAGCTGCCTCTGTTGTTAAAATTGTCAGCAACTGTTATGCAGGGTCTGAGGAAAAGGAATGTCCTGCTGGGGTTTGAGAACCTACTGCAATGTTTAACTCCCAGTAACCAGAAATGTCGATACTGGAACTTCAGTGGGAACCTCTGTGATTTTAAGTTACTGACTCTGAACTCTGGCAAAAATCAATCCTTCCTTAACTCAGGCATTTACCTGAAGGATGGAAAGCTGATGTAACTTTTTTTTTCTAAGGGACTGTCCATTTTTTTTTCCTTTTTCCAATTTCTAAATGGCTTTCCACCTTGTTCAGGTGTTTGCTATAGCACAGGTGACTTACCCCTGACTTCTGCTGGTTTGTCTGCTATTTTCTCACTTTCTCTCTACACTCCTTGTTCACCCCTTAAAAAATAGGAAAACCAAAACTAGAAAAACCTGACAACTAGCAGGCTCTGCAGGAGATATTTTTTTGGTAGTTTAGTAGGCAACTCTCTCTTCTGTTTGTATAAAACAAAATTTCCAGAATTCTCTAAAACTTAACTATGTCTTGAAATTTAAGCTTTAATTTGAGACCTAAGGATTAAGTTCTGATGAAATTGTCATTAACAGGATCCATTTTTAACTTTAAATTAAAGTCAGTATATTATTTTCAATAGATTTCACATGGGTAATTCCTCTTGCAGCTCAACAGAACACCCCTCCTTGTTCTTCTCAAGCTCCGTGATTTTTATGAATTGTATTAGACTACATGAGATAAATTGTTTTCTATTTTTATTTCTCAAATTGTGGGAATTTATTATTTTACTTTATTAGTCTGATCGAGAAGAAAGTAAACTGAAAACCTCAGCTTTCATTTCTAACAGATAGAACATGGCACACCTGTTTCTTAGGAACAAAAATAGCTTGCAGAGAAACAAAAAGAACCTCTGTATTTTTAGATGAGGATTTTGGAGGGTCCCAGCTCCTCCTCAAATGCTGACATGCAGGTTTGGCATGACTTATATTTTAACTAGGTGATTCCAACTTTAGCTGTATTTAGGTGGAAAGGTCAATGAATCCTACACAGTCGTTTCTCTCTTAAAGTGCTTTCAAACATGTACACAAAAAACCTGATACATGGACTAAATAAATGTAGCTTTATTATAACCAGAATAACCACCTCTAAAATTAGAACTATGTTAAAAATACCCGTGCATTTCTTTAAATGCTCAATCTAGTCTTCGTAAGACATCGTGTTTCTTTACATCACTTGATTGAGTTTTAGTGTTATTCAGTGCCTTACTTACGAGGGTCTGCCAAGAGCTAATTAGTAGTAGTCAAACTTGACGCTGAAAGATCAAGTTCAATTCCTTTTTAATTTGATCTTGGAAGTCTGAGAGTTTTAATAGAATGCACACGTGCAGAAACTACCAGTGTGCTAATGCTCCAGAGCTTGTTGCAAGAACACCCATTAGTGATGAGCTGACCCAAAGCTGGGTGAGAACGTGTATAACAGTCTAACTGTAACATAATCTTTCCCTTATTTTACCATTTAAAATGTAGATACTTAATTCTCCAACAGTAAGAGTTCCTGGGTGTCTGAAATACTTCTGAGTGTGCCCAAAGCTGCCTGTTCTGCCTATCCACACACCTTCTGCTTATCTCGCTCACGCACCCCATTCATGGAGTGTTTCCAGAGCACGCTCACCAAACTGGGTCCCAACCAAAGTGGTGGTTGTGCCCAACCAACAATCCAACAACTTTGTAGTTTTCAAACACTCGGGTGCACAAGGGGATCCAACTTCAGTTCCAATTCTTCCGCGGTGTTTTGTACGTCGGAAGAGAATGAGCTAGTCACTTGGCTAAATATGTTAAATAAGCTGCTCCACTTTGCATGGGAAAACTACCTATTAGTTGAGCCCAGTGGGAGCACGATCTTTTAATCTTGGGGTAGGTCCTCACCTGGGAAAGGGAGGCACACGTGCCAATCTCCATCTTACATTAGTATTAGGTTAAAAACAAGGAAGCAAACAAAAAACTTAAGCAGCATCATGTATATGCCAGGGTCATTTGTGATCTAATCACACTTCCAGTCTCTGGTACTCTAAAACCTGTGAAATCAAGAGATATTCAATGATTTTAAATCAGCGGTTACCTTACACAATTTATATCTGAATTAGTGCACCATGCCTACCCGGCACACCAAAACTCTGCTACAGTTTACCTGGGCAAACTGAAGAATACAAAATAAACCTTTTAAGACACCAAGTAGGTGCTATAGAGGAACACAAAATACTGAGGAATCTGGATCAGCAGCCCAGTATTTTATGAAGAAGACTGAACAATAAATGGAGACCAGAATCTCAGTGATGTGTATTTCATGGATGATTGACAAATCACATATGCTACACAAAGTAGGCACTGTCAGCCAAGCGGTTCAATGCTAACAGCACTAAAGTCTTTACTGTAAGTGCAAACATCGGTACTACTCGCGCTACATCATTACTGTTTTGGGGAAAGCAGGTATTTCAGCTACCTAAAAATAAAAATACTTTGCAGCTTTAAACAAAATCAAACGACACTAGAAGGAAACACTCGGGAAAAACTAAGGATTGTCTTAAAGGTAGCAATGTAGCAAGGCTGTGTTGGATCAGACTAACAATCTTTTCTAAGCGTACTGTCACTGGATGTTCTATAGAAGTGTCAGTTCTTCTGAAGACTGCTAAAATCCTTGCTTTAGCGATTTCTGAGGCAAAAGTAAAGCCGGGATGGCTCTATTGTGTGTGTGATGGGGAAGCCGTAATTTTTAATTTGAAATCTTTCAACTATTTCAGTTCCTAGAGTTTACAGAAGATCCTGCTTTATCTTCTGTGAAACAGAGAAATTTGGTATGTTATACTTAAATATTACCTCCTCCAAATATTTTATTCATTTTCCTTGGTCTCTAATCCTATTCCTAGAGTATTTTTTCTTGATCCTATTTTCCTCCTATATCTCTGAACTCTAACTCTTTGGAGATAAGGTGAAAGACTCAATGCAGTATTCAACAGATGTGTCATTGTCTTGTTTCACTGGGTTTCATATTAGAGTTCTAGAAAATAATTGCCATATTCTCGATGTTCAATACGTAATAAATAGAAAGATCTTTTTGAAAGATTTACAACCAGCTATTGAATAGAGCTTTTTTTTCTTATACTGGTTTAGGAGCCCATAGGGAGCATGACTTGACTCGTATTATTTCTTCCAATAGAGTATATTGAATGTGACATCATGAAACTTTACCTACGTTGTTCTGCTCATCTCTTCTCTGGGTAGATCCCTCTGATATTTCTTACAGCCTCCTCTGGTTTTATCTAAATTGCACAATGAGTATCTGTAAACACTGAAATATTTCCCCTTTGGCCTTTCCTGTAATTACGCATTAACAAGTATATCAGACTATATCTCTGATAACTATATGACAAAATCTCTCAAGTTATTACATAGATGTAAATCTTTAATAGTCCACTGCATTAACTTCAGGGAAAGATCAACTCTATACCAAAGCTGCTGATAACCAGCCCCATTCTGAAGAGTCAGACAAGTAACCCTTCATCTCTGTTTTAAAAAGTTGCATTTCTAACAAGCTACTATTGTAACTGAAAAAATAAGATCCTAATCCCAAATGGCCCTCAAATTTGGTTAAACAAATCTAGATTTTCATTTAGAGAAATGGAAAGATAAATAGCCACTGAGGGACACCATTAAATTGTGTCTTTTTAAACTTTTATCAATATAAATAAAATTTGTCACTTAAGATTTAAAGTAGGTCTTCTTAGACTTAGAACTCTAATATATAACCAGTGAAACAAATCCGTGATACACCTTATTCTGAGAATCTTCTGCTCAACAAAAAATTGCCTTAGCGTATTGGAATACCTTACTAGCAAATATAGTAACAGCAAACATTTTCAAAAGTTTTCTAGAGGTAATAATTTAAGAAAATAATTGTCAACATACAAAGCAACATAGTAAACATTCTTTTTTTCTGCTCCTATTTTTATTATGGAGTATCTCTCCTCTAAAATATACCCTGTAGATTAATTTTCTGAAAGCTCCACTTCAAAAATCCCACATAATCCTTAGAATTCTCAGAAAACTTTGGAGACATCAAATGGACGTGAAACTGAACATGGCAAATATCCAAGATTCTCTGTGAAGAAAAGCCCAATAGCAAACAATTAAGTACAGCGATTTAATAATTTTCTCAAAATTCTCTGGATAATTAGGGAATGTATTCAGCACAGAAAGTTGCACTGGCAAACTGATCCAGTAAATTTAATCAAAGGTCTTTTAGAAAATACAGGAGCACAAATTAAATTGCCTTAAAACAAAACAAAACAAAACCCAAACAAAACCCCACCATAAACCAGCAGATTTCCTTTATTCAGTGGGAATGACGTAGGCCTAATTCTTAGTTTCTCTTTGTAAGGGAAGCTTTTTGCACTCCAAGGTACAATAGTGAAACCGAAAGAATGTCGTGGCTGGTGCAATTCATATTTATTTGGGTAACAACATACTAAAGAGGTTTTTAGGGTCACTGGATGAATTTCATCCAGACTCATTTACTGCTCAAAACATGACATACAGATCTACTTTCAGAATCTTAAGAGTAGATTTGTGGTTTATTATTTATTTTTACACAAAAAATGAATTCTGTCTTTGTAAATGACTTGATTTTGCTTTACTCTTCCAGCTGCACATGAGGAGAACACCTAGGAAGATGCTTGCCAGAGGTTAATCTATTTGTGTGCTTTTATAAAGTGTTAACTTGTCAGTGCTGATGGTGGTTTGGGTAACGCAGGTGCCTAATTCTACGCTACTTTCACCCACAGGGAGAAGCAAGCGAAAGGTGAACGGGTGTGTTTTGGTTGGAGTGGGAAGACATTCATGTTCTAAGGTAAGGGGCGCACTGGAAAAGGAAAGAAAGGTAAAAAATAGAAGCATACAGTTCCCTATTTAATATCTGGTACAGGCAGAATAGACGGTGGCTAAGCACTCTGTACGGAACTCCCTCCCTGAAGGTCCGGGTAGGTTACCGATGCAGGGTGCAAAGAGGATGGATTCTTGGCATGAAGCACGAGTCAGTGAGTGAGTATTTAAAAGAATTTTTGATGTGAAGCAACTTATTTAAATTGTAGGTTCTTGTTTAAAACCGCAGAAGGAATGTACTCATAGTAGTATTGTATTTTGGCACATTTGGTTCTTTCTGCAGATATTTAATATACACAATAATAATAGAAAATGTTGGCTGGCCTCATAAGTACTGTCACTCACTTCTTGCCCTTGTAAGATGAATGGTTGGTTTCAAGAGTAAGAATCAACAGCCACAAAAAGGCAAGTAACTGGTGGTGATAATTTTCATCTGAGGTGAAAAAACCTTCCACTAAAAAGAAAAACCAAACCAAAAAACCCCAACAAAACCTGAGGAAAGATTAGTTGATGTTCGATGTTGCTCTCAAGCAACCTCCCCTCCACCCCCCACAAATATCATGTTTCAAACATGTAGCTGCATTGTTCAGCTTGACAATTTACAAACCATAAATACTTTCCTTTGTCTATAAAGAAAAGGAAAAGAGCAAATTTCACAAGAAACAGAAAGGATTTTCATGTCAAGAACGGCCACCATTAAGTTTCAAGTAATGCACTTTCTGGTTGCAAGCTATTGAACCATCCTGATAACTGACATAAACAAGTATGAGGGGGAAAAAATAGCAGTAAAAAAACCCCTTGAAACTATCCAAGATACAGAAAAAAATCAAGAAGAAACCAAAGATACTACATTCTTATCTGTCCAATGTAACCAGTAATTCAAAAGAATTCTAACAAATCTGTATTTGGATACTTATAGTGCTTATGGTGCTTTTTGGGGAAGGCAGGGAGGAGGGAGAAGAAAAAAAAATAAAATAAGGCCAAGGTAGAGGGGAAAAAAAAAAGTAAACCAAACAGCCCTTGGTACTGGGACATAAATGACTGTAAGTTTTACCTATCAACTTTACTGACATAAACAATCTAATAAACTTTATTGTTGCTTTTTTGTAAAACTGTTTTAGTGAACATGTGTGAATATTCACGTTTGAAGGTCACAAAATAAAATAAGAGGACATAACATTTGCAAAAAGAATATGTAAAGCTATCAGATGTTAAAACGATCAAATTACTAGATTAAAATAATATGAGAATTTCTTTTTAATCTAAAAATTGTTACAGCTGAGAAAGGAAAATAATTCCATTGCTACTATATTTTTTTTTAATGCATACCTTCCAGAAAAGAAATGTCTCCTAAAAAACATTAAATCTCACTGACAAAGCAGAATGGATTTATTTTTACTAAAGGATAATTTTAGTGACAAGATCAGGTGAAAGTAGTTATTTGAAAGCAAAACAATCAAGATAGCAAAAATTCAGAGATGAGGATATTTTTCTCTACTTGCATACATAACAAAAACATTCTGAATTTAGCTGCAACAGAGAAAAAAACCTTTTAAAATATCTCTGAAAAATTAATGGAATATTTGTTACTGCTGCAGGAATTCTTAAGATTCTATCACAACACGCATGACCAAACAATAATAATTCCACATCTTCTCTTGTGACCCATGTGAATTCCATGTTCAGCCACAAATAAACAAAAAAAAAACCCCATCAGATTTCATCTGTAGAAAGAAGTGTAACGTAGGGTTGTAAAGGCTGTTTATTAAATATTATTTGTAGTACTTTGGTGTTCAGGCTCAAGCCAGGGGCTGCTGTTCTATTTTGCTTGGTGCTTTACAAAAATTAAATAACAGACACAATCCTTATTTTACTGTCAAAACACCAGGAACATTTTGATTCTGTGTGTGGGCTGTATTTTAAACTGAAATCAGGAAAAGTTACGAGCTGCCAAAAGATCAGGGAAGTTCAATATATCCAGGACAGTTTTCCTCTACTTTCAGACTCTCTTAACTGTTAAAATTTCTCTTTTCCTTGGTTTATAGTTTTAGTGATGTCATATTCAAGTATACTTTATTTTATGTAAACATCAATAGAAATTAAAATGTTAATAACATTATTCATGTAGCCCTTTGTTGTCAGAACCAGCTATAAGAAATATTACAGTACATATTTTACATTGCTAAGAAAGGACTCGAGTCACTTTATTTTTTAAATCTTTATTGGATGGTAAATATTATTTCATTGCCCTTTCAATTATTTGAAGTGTGGATTTAAAATAAAGCTGAAACACAGAGTGGTTATTGTTATTAAAAAAAATGGGAAAACGGAGACACATACATTTTCAAATATATAAAGTGAGCGTAGCTACAGATAAAGTGATCAAATCTAGTATGCACGATTTAGCTACTTAAAATCTGTACTACAATACAAAAACATTTACTTTGATGGTTACAGACCACATGCTGGATTATGATTGTAATGATTTTTAGGACATTTGATAACTGTACGTCAAAATGCACGGCAACTAGGCATCTGCTATATACATCTAATTTTTTCAGTTTTCATAGCATGACTTTATGGAAACATGTGACATTTTAGCCTCCCTTCTCTAACCTTTCACGGTTACATTTGTGCAATAAAGCAGAAGGGTGGCTGCAGCAACAGCAAGCTTTCTCACCGTGCCAAGCAGCACAAAGCTCAGGCAGCAGGCTCGTACCCTGGGCTTGTGGGCCTTGGAAATATACATATAAAAATGTTCAACCCAGCCTCCTCTCAGTTTCATAGGAATATGGTCTAAATCGAATTTTGTTACAAGTTTTACAGTTAAGAGCATCATGGTCTTTACGCACCAAGTATTTTTTCCTCTAGTTTCTGTATCATTTCAACCATACTTTTGGCTTTGCTTCACAAGTTACATTAGTGAGTAATTGTGATAAGTATTTTTTTTAAGTGCCAGCTTTCCCTGCTTACATCGATCCCTGCTAAATTAATTCTTATCGTCCACAAACACGTTCAAGTCTCGCAAGGCCCCGACTCGATCTGAAAAAGCACAGATGCACTGGAAACCATAAAGGCGAGTAATTATGCTCCTTTAACCCTCTTCCTCATCGGATATAGATTTCTTTTTTTTTAAGGTAATTATCAGTGGGCATTTGCTTTGTTTTTATTTTCTTTTGCTCTTTGAGTGTAAGCAGCAAATAAGCAGTTCCAGCACAAACCAGAACGTTTATTCGGTATCGTCAAGATACCAAACATTAAATAAATATATGATTTAATCGCTAATCAGGCTCTGTACAGGGTTGCAGCCTTTCAGGAACCTTCGGTAGGTTATTGATCGGCTAGTGAATTACCTCCAGTTCAGCCATAGGTTGCAGGCATCGCCATCCCTCGCTCGTCTTCGCCTTGACAACGCTCCTCTTGCCACCGCTCCTAGAAGCCGCAAGATGCGTCAGTCCCGCGTGTCTCATTCGGTTGGCAGCAAGAACAATGAATAAAATCGGCATTAGCTGTTTGGGTTTGTTGGGGGTTTGTTTTAAGGAAAGGTCTCAAAGCAAAGCAGCCTGCGGGCCCTTCGCCCCCCGCCCCCGTGGCGAGGCCGCCCAGCCCAGCAGCCCGGCGAACAAGAGCGGGTCTGTGGCTGATTGGGGTCTGCGGGGGTCCGTCCCCCCACCCCGAACCCAAGGCACGACCGCGGCCC
>NW_010319522.1:0-9445 GCF_000700745.2 Antrostomus carolinensis | reverse complement strand
AAATGTCAGTACGGGAAGGGAATGGCACGGCACCTACTGTTTCTGTTGTGGGAAGAATTAAGGAGGAGTTGCAACTCTTCAGTGAAAACTGGAAGGAGCCAGAGGGTGGATCTTGGAGCAACTGGTGAGAAACAATTAGCGATTGGACTTAATGTTCTTACAGGTCTTTTCCAATTGAGGCAGTTTTGTGATTCTGTAAATGCTGAAGAGAAGCAAAGGCTTGGGGGCTGTCAGTGCTGCTGCTGAGAGGGTGGAAGTACTTCTTAAGGAAGAGTGGAGGGTTTGGGGGCAGATACACTGAGAAAGCAGGGTTGGGTAATCTGGGAGGTGGGGGATGAATCATGTCTTGGCAGAAGAAAAATGAGGAAACTCTTTTATGTAGACTGGAAAAGGGCAAGTAGAATAGGTGGGTGACTACAGCCATCATGCTTGCCCTCTGATTTCTGGTAACCCCACATGGATTTGGAGCATGTGCTATAAAGAATTGAAAGTAGCATAAAAGATCCCCTGTAGTGTGGGCAAGATTGACTGGGGCACATGAGAGATTTACCAAGTTGAAATACCTCAGTGAGGTGATATATTCTGTAGTATGTGTTGCATATGTAAACTATACATTGACAAAAGAAGCTACCATTGGTGTGGACTGCAAGCATATGCCAAGGCAGTGCTCCAGGCCAGGTGGTGTGCCTGAAGCCATTAGCTGTAATAATTAACTTCACAACTTCTCTCAGCTGGGTTCAGGTGGCTAACCCGGCTGAGTGAGGCTTTTGCAGGGCCAGGAAACAACGTGCTTTGAAAACTTTAAATATGTAAAGCTGATGAAGGTAATTTCAAGAAGCAGTCTTAAGGGTGTTCACAACAGAACAGATGGTTCCTCCTGGGCCTACTGGCATCTTACTGCCACTTCTGGTGTTAAGCTTGACTTGAAGAGAGACTTTGCTACCTGAAGGCTTTTGAGGAAACAAAATGCCTGGCTTTAAAAAGGGGAGTGACTGGGCCCTGTGTCACACTAGGAGACTTAGAGAGGAGGTTAAACTGCTTTGGACTTCTGTGTAGATTTGAGCTGAGGAGAAGGTAAGAGTGGTAGTGTTGGTGGGAAAGGTGAGCTGGGGAAGCTGAGGAGCCTCTGCCACTGTGGGTGGTGTGGCGCTGTGTTGTGTTTTTCTTCTCTCCTGAACCTGCACTGGGTGCTGGTGCTGTTTCTGAACTGAAGTGCTGAGGATGCTGGCCAGAGAGCTGTGCTCCAACCTAGCATATGGAAAACCCAAGGGAAGCATGAGGCAAAGGGACTGCAGTGGCAGGTTTCTCCAGGAGCAAGTACGCTGTAGTGGTAGTGGCAGCATGGAGTGCTTTTAAAGGAATCCTATAACAAAATCTTTATAGGCTATTGTTCTGAATTATTGCAAAAAGAGCTGGAAGTTGTGTAATTGCTGTAGGGTATAATTTGTGGGTACCATAAAAATGATGTAGGGGGAAGTAGCTGCAGGTCACTTCCATTTGTTCAGATCCACATGTTCAGCTGTATATCAATATACAGCTGAATACAAGTAAGATATTTGGTACCTGAGTCCAAGTCTGTTTCCCTGCTTGCTACAGCTTTGCTGGCTGCCAGAGTGGCTCAGCAGAACATGGATTTGCCACTTGAGCTGTCTCAGGAATGGGGTGCATGAAATAGTGGGGTTGACATGCTGTTCTGCCTGGGCTAATGAGAACTTTAAATTCCTGTATTGGTTTTGCTGTTGGCACTTGTTATTTTTAAAGGTTTGTGAACTGTGATTTCTGAGAACTGTTAATGAGTTCTTTGGGTTGCTTTCATCTAAGGATACAAAGTTTTATGAAGATGTCATTCTTTCTCTTTAAAACAGTTCTGTCCTATTAGGTGTCCGGACTGTTGGGTATTTTTTTATTATTTTGTTTTATTGCTGTTGTGATGAGGGTGATTACCTTTGAAATGCTGAGTGTTTACTGTGGGGAATTAAGTGACTGGAGGCTGTGGGCACTGGAGGGTGCCTGCCATCTTAAACAATTGGACTTCTGTTAATGTTTGTGTATTTTCTTAATTTTAGTGGATGTGAATGTACCTTCTTGGAGAGAGATGTTTAGGAAACAACTTTGTCACTTCCTCTCTGCTCAGTGTTGTGGGGGGTGGGAAGTGGCAAATCACTGAAAACTGATTAACAAAGAAAATGAATAGTAAGGAAGACACGATGTCTAAGATGGGAGAAGCAAGGACTGTTAAGATTTCTCTGCTTGTGGTTTTGATCTTTAAGATGCTATAAGCAAAGTTCATGAATATACACATGCTATGCAGAAAATCACATGCAGCACTTAAATTTAA
Organism: Antrostomus carolinensis; assembly: GCF_000700745.2. Taxonomy (NCBI): domain Eukaryota; kingdom Metazoa; phylum Chordata; class Aves; order Caprimulgiformes; family Caprimulgidae; genus Antrostomus; species Antrostomus carolinensis. The sequence continues at coordinate 7,107 of NW_010319522.1, read as the reverse complement.
TGGTTTCAAATGCTTTCTGTCTTCTTCTCTGGAAAATAAGAGGTCAAGGAGGAGTAAAACTTTGTGACTTGCTGACATCGCAGACCAAAAAATATTGAGCTTAGCTTGTAGTAATTCCTGAATGGAAGCATGGGGAAAACAGTACAGAGGTACCCAAGTTCCTTGGGTCTGCAACAGCATGTGTCTATAACGAGGCTGAGTATTTGTGTGGTAATGCAGCCAGTGTCTGGTTAAATGGGGCATGAGTTTGTAAGAACTTGGCTATGCTACCCCCCAGGTCACACTGGTGAGTCTATGTGATGGCATATGATCCTACTTGCATGTTTGTTGACTTGTAGACAAAGGCAAAATGAGGTTTTCAAGTTGGATGTGAGTTTAGCTGTTACTGTGATTTTGTGTAGGTCCCTTAAATCTACCTTCTCCCTTCATTTCAGCTGCCTCCCTGAAATGCAATAATGGTCCATCTTGTCTATCAGTTTAGAGCATTGCTAATTGCAAGCTGTTGTTTGTAAACTACTTAGAAAATGAATAGCCATCTTGGGTGAGATCAGATTGCCACTCTGTTCTTACCACAGAAATAAAAGAACATCACTGTCAATTTGCCTCAGATCCACTTTTGACCCCAGGCCTGACAACACTGAAATCTGTGCCTGGGGAGGCAATTTGAGACTCATGGAGTGGCAACAGAGTTACTTGCTGTCTATTCTTCAAAAAATACACAAATCAAGGAAAAGTGTTTCAAACCTTGGAAGTAAAACACTGCTTTGCTTCTGTATTACTTCTTGGCAGGCAAGTTGCAAGGAAGTTTGTTGGGATTTTAAGGGGAGAAAAAAACCCAAAAGCTTGAGCACTTTGTGAATAGACTTGGGAATGGCAAAACAATATGCAGTATGCTGGAAACCAGCAGGGAGAAGTGTGTGGGTGGTAGTAAGAAAAGAAGTTCTTATAAATGATACTAAGTACTGTCATAGTCCTGCCCTTCTGTATTTCTCCTAGTGAGTATCAAAAACTACCTGTTGAAATGAATAAATCTGACTTCTTACAGCTCTGCCTAGCTACCCCAGACAGCAAATTCCCCTCCACAAATGTGATACAGTTCTGCAAGTCAGAACCCAGTGTTTGCTACTTCATTGAGCAGTCCCAGGTAAATCCTGGGTCTTCCCACAGGCCTCAAATTTAGTATGACTGACTGCTGCTATTAACATTAATTTGTTTGACAAACTAACTAGAAGTGTCTTTAGTAGTTCCAAATGTTAAGATACAGGATGACAAGGTGGCGACTACCTAGTCATGTACATAAAATGCTTAGTTCGGGCTGAATTTTTAAGCTCTGGATTCTTTCAAAGAAGATAAAAAGAACATGGAAACTCTCTCAACATGGACAGATGCAGCAGTCCTAACTAGCTTTGCAAAATTGGAAGGATGTCCAGATTGATGGTTTGATCCATGTCATGGTCAGAGTAAATGAGCTAATGTTCTTTTTTAGCAAAGCCATATATTTCATAGGTGAATCCAGTCAAGTTAAAAATCTCTTTTCATCAAAAATACACAGACTTAAGATGAAGGCTAGGATTAATCTAACTTGTAAGAATATATATGTTGTATCTTCTACAGCAATTTCTGTTGGCTTCCTTGAACACCCCTTGTTCACAGAGTAGACCAGACCTTGGCTGTGCCCTTTCTGTAAAAGAAAGTTGGAGGTCCGGTCTTCACGAGTGGCTGTTGACGTCTGCAGACTAGGAGAACGGGGCTCACCGGGCCCTTGGCAACAGAACCTGCATGTGTGGGCCACAGGTCAGAGCGGCTTCTACACAGTGAGCCAAGGTATTAAGTGATACAGGAAATGCAGGTGTATTGGAAATGATTGCTGAGTTACACAGCAGTGGATAGGGGAGTAAGGGGTGAATATGACTTTTAAGCTATGAAATAAACTAGAAAACTCAGATCCCAGCAAAGATCTTTGCACTGGGATATTTTTAATAAAGAACCTGAAAAGGCAGCCTGGACTGAAATAGAGCAGACAACATTAGACCATAGTGCTCCCAGCTGAGAGCTCAAACTTGCTTAAAGTGTGTAGTAAGTGATTTTAGAGATGGCAAGTTGGAGAAACAGTTTGGAGTCTGCCAGACACTGGAGGTTTAAAGCAGAGATAGATTTGATTGCTAGTGTGCTGATGGTTGCTTAGGCTGTTTTCTGGGTGAGAAGTGACAACTCCTCCTGTCTTGCCTTAGCAACTGGATGCAACTGTGTTTTCCTACAGAAGGAACTGAAGAGAGGTTCAAGCTCAGCCATATTATGTCAGTTTTGTACTTAAGCCTGGAAAAATATATTGCAACCTCCCTTTCTTTTCCCTATTAAAAAAGTTCCTGTAGGTGTACTAAATCTTTGCAAAATAAATGGGAGCAGAGAAATGGGATGAGGCAGTCTCTTGCTAAAGACGTATGTTCTGTAACTTTACATTTGCCCCTTTGGTAAATTAAATAATTTTTTTTTTGGCTATTTATTGTTTCCCTTTGTGGGGACTGTTTTATCTCAATGTTGGTGCAGAAGGTTTTGGTGAAAGTCAACAGTGAAAGTCAACAGTGCCATACTTGCCCCGTTTATTGTTAAAATTGCATAACAATTACATTTTGCTTGAAATTAAGATTAAAAACTTCATCCACCATGAAAATATTTGTGTCGGGCAACAGTACCATGTGCTCTAACTTCTTGGTGCTAGCGGAAGCTCTTGGTTCTTGTTTCTGGTGTGGGCAGTCAGAAAATGGAATCTACAGAGGCCCAAGACCTGAGCTTAATTGAGAGAAACTATTGGAGCATCTCAGGAATTTCTTCTATTCAAGATACCTCTCCTAAAGACCTTCCTGGGTATGATCATCCACATGTTCTTCTCAAAAATCAAGGTGTGTTTTTTGAAAGACAGGTCTTATGTTAGTGTTCCCTTTAACCTAGTAACAAGAAGGAAAGAAAGGAAACATAAATTTTGCCTCTGATGGCAAACTAAGAAATATAACTCTCAGTATTCTCTTGATAAACTTTATGGTAAAAATTCCTTGCTCATGAGAGTCTGTAGCTCAATAATATAGGAAATGAAGTACAATGTAAGGGATATTTTTTTTTCTTCCATATTTGGCCATTTAGTTGTGGTTTCCGCGGAAGGTCAAAAGGAAAGGAGCTATTATCAATTGTTGTTGTAGCCTTTCTGATCTTGCTGGCTAATATAGCAGCCGGAAAAATTAGATTCCTAGCCTTGAACTTCTTTTTCTTTACAATTTTCTCCTGTTTGCTACTAACAAAGAGTAATCTTTGTGTTACAGATCAGTTGCTGCTTTTGTAATTTCTGTAGTGTTTTCATTGCCATTAGTGTGGCTGGCAACTCAGCTGGTGATTTCATGGGAGAATTGCCACTGAAATAGCTAGTTCATGGCTGCAATACCTGCTCATTTTGGATTTCCATATGAGATTTTACAGAAAACTAGACTGATTATGCAACTGTGCATAATATGTGGGCTGAAGGGAGAGAGCTCTTCACTTCGTTTAAATCAGCCTTGGTCTCAAAGCTACTCTGAGGTTTTGTGCAGTGTCCCTCTTATAAATACCACCTATATTGGAGAGGAGTAACATCTTCCTCTCAACTGCATCACCCCATTCTTAGTTGTAAGTGTGTATTTCATAAACAGAGGCGGAGGAATTTTGTGGTCTTTGTTGTCCCTCTTGTTGGACTGCTGTCTCCATGAGGCTGTAACATAAAGGCCACTTTCATTCTTCCCTTAGCAGATTCCATCTATTGTGACTATCTCCCTTCCTTCAAAAGTCAATCACATACAAAAGAAAAAGAAATCCATTATCTTTGCATGTGTGATGAGTTCTTGTTAATACCCTGTTGAAAAATACCCTTTGGAAAAAACTGGAAATGGATTTGTTATCATAATTGGCACCACCTTACAGAATTTTGAGCAGGAAATGCCTGCATTTAAAACAGTGTCTAGATATGTCAGGGAAAATAGTTTTTCATTTAGTAGACTGCAGATGTTGGGAACATACATACTGGCTGTTCCTCATGTTTGGAAACACTTTTCCCCTCTTTTGTGAGAGAATTAACAACAGGTAGACACTAACTACAGAACTTGGAAGGTGCTGTAGGTTATTTTAAGGCAAAAACAAGTTACTGAGTTTAGAGCTACTTACCAGTTGTTAATCACATCTCTTCCTGTCTCAGCATAGCTAGACTGCTGTAATAAGGTTCTTGCTGCACAAAAACTGTGCATATTTGTAGCTTGTGTAATTACACATTTGGCTTTAAATTTTAAGGAAACAAACCAATTGCTACTGACCAGCTGCTTTCTTGAATGGAAAAAAATATCCCACAGTCCAGGACAGATCTTTGAGACATTGAAATAAGCTAACTGTGCTGGCCCGTGGTGGAAAAATTCTGAGGAAGTTCTAGGGACTGGAGAGTCCACATTGCTATGGTCATCTCTGGTTTATGGAGGCACTTAATACCTCAAAGTCTTGCCCACAATCAACCATGACATCTGTGCCCTGTATGGACGTAAAATTTATTTTTAATTCCTTAGTGCTAGATTGCACTCAGCAGTCATGGATGCACATTGATTTCCTACATGTGTGAACACTTGATTATTCAAGCTGTCCCATCAGACTTAACTGTAAGTTCTTGTAGATGGGGAGAGATGTAGGCAGGTCTCTACTGACAGTGTCAGTTGTGCCTGTGTTGCAGGATGGCCTTCACCCAATACAGCTTGCAAGCCTCATTCCCCATGGCCTTGGTGCACGTGCTGCTTGCTCTTGCAACGTATATGTACAACACTAAACGACCAGAATTTCCTCCTGGCACATATCTGCTTTGTACACAGTTTGTCATGAAGACTTGGTTTCAGTGTTGCTCATGTATGTTCACTAGAAATGACTCAGTGTCGTTCCCTTGAAGCGTGGCTTTAGAGCTGGATTGGTTGATAGAGGAAAAAATGACAGTGTTACAAGGGCTTTGCTGAAGAGCTCCCCTCAAATGAGTCATATGGTTCCTATCCATCTAGCTTGGTCATTTCCATACTTTTTATGTGACATAGGTGTTTCAGGAAGATCTCTATACTAGGAAGAAAAAGTGTGAAATCTCTTGCAAATCTGAAGTAGTTTTCTTCCAATTATATGAGAGGAGATCACAGTTTGAGGCTGAAATGAAGTCAAATCTCTTTGAAGTGCTGAATAAATAGCACCAGCCTTCAGAAAGATGAAAACTGACAATGCTTGAATCTTACTGACATGTAAAAGTGACATTGTTAGCTACAGGAGAAAAGGAGGGTATTGTATATATCTATTTTATTTTTTTTTTAAGAATATATTTCTGCTCTCAACGTTTTCTTCAAATTCCATCCTGTCATGACCTGTAAGTTTTTCATGTGATAACAAGCATTTTTACTTTTTTGTTTAATTGGGCACCATGTAGCCAAATAATTCTGTGCAACCCTTAGAAAACTTAGCAGAAATACCTGGATGGACTTCGATCTCAAGTCTACCAATAAGAGAAAAAAGAGCTCAAATAAGGAAGGGTACCACTGCCAATGACTGTTACTACTGTGAATAATTTTAAGTTTTTGTGCAGCTGCATTTATTTCTCCCTTTTTTAATCCCTGAAACATCAGATAGAGCATAGAAATAGAGCCTTTTATGTATCAGGACTGTATAATAAAATATGGTGAAATCCAGCAACTAGAAAAAAAAATTCTGTATGTATGTGTGGGCAAACTTTAATTTTGCCTAAAGAATGTAACTTGCTGCTTTTTAATTTGTGGTGCAGATACAGCAAATCTGCAATTAAGCCTTCTAGCAGGTCCGTAGGACTGGTAATTGTTTTGTAATCCTTCCTTGGAACACAATAAATGCAAACAGTAATCACAGGTTTAATTAGTATAATTTATCATAAAATACCTAACAAAACAGTATGTGCAATATTGTCTTCTGGTTCATGCTTCAAATATTCCAGCTGTATTAAAGGAGTGCAGCAATTGCTGAGTACTTACCTAGGCAGGAAGGAGAGAACAGACTTCTGCATAAGTGAACAGAGTGTATCTGTATGATAAACAAGAAGGTTTATTCAAAATTTACTTTGCTCTTGTGGAGGTGAGTGGAAGCTTCACACTGATTGCAGGTGCACACCCTGCTGCTACACTAAGGCCTAGTTTATCTAAACCTTTTTTGAGAAATCACACTGAATATACAACGGGATATTTAGAAAAGGTTGCTGAATCATGAACTGTAAAACTCAATATTTGTCTTAACTGCATCGCTGCAGGAGTTCTTATCCATGTCTTTGTTCTTTTGATGTGTTAATCACTTCAGGTTTCTCACCTGTTGCTTACCTTCTCACCACCCTGATGTGCTAAGAGAATTTGTTGCTTCAAAAGCAGATAGTTGGAAAGGTAGTGCACATGTGATTCTCAAGGGATTAACGCTTTCTGCCAGGACAAATGCATGAACTCAGTATATTTTTCTAGTCTCTTCCTGAGCATACAGAATAGTATGCTATAGCTGAAGTATCTTGCCTTGGTAGAAAGTTGACTTGTGTGTATAAACGTGTTCTGCAGTCCCAGTTGCTGTGCCTTTTCTGTAGTTATCTTGTGCTGCCGCCAGAGAGAAATGCCACCTATTCAAAACCCATGTTTGGCAGCAGTTGCATGCAGTCTCTTAGTCTTTCCTTTGGTTTATATTGGTTAAATCCGCCGTGGAATCAACTAAAGGAACTGACTATTCAGAAAGCTTACATGAATTTATCTTCAGATGACTTGCAACACTGTGTTGTTTCCAAGTGATGTGCCAGTCTGACTTCAGTATTAAATAGAATATCACACCTCATGGACTAACCATCTGATTCATTGTGACAATTTTTTCCTGTAATGTCTGAAGTTTTAATTAAGGCAGGAACATGTGGGAGAGAGAATAAAAATCAAGAGATAAAATAAGAAATTGGATTGCAAAGGCAAGAACCTTGTAACTTATTACTATATGAGAAATATGGGAGCAATACTAACTGTGCCAATAGTTGTATATCCTGGTTAAAATATACAGACTGGAGAGCTGGGCAGAGAAAAACTT
>NW_010319521.1:0-8044 GCF_000700745.2 Antrostomus carolinensis | reverse complement strand
CCTCCCCCCCCAAACCTCCACAAAACCATAATGCCACAGCATCAGATTCTGAGACAGTCCTACACATAATGTTTTTAGATTGTTTTAGAAAGAATTAATGTCAAGTGTTTAATATAACAAAAGAAAGAATGCCATGATATGTAAACGCATTATACGCTTTGAACCTGTACAGTTAGATCAAAGGAGAAGCAGAAAGGAGATGACAGGAAACCTGACTCAAACAGCAAACTGCAGTTGCTGTTGATTTACACGAGTGGGACCCCACATGCAGCATCAGTATGTACCTACAGAACCAACTACGCAGGGGGAATGTTTCTTCCTAATCCTTGTGCACAAAGATCTTTATACTCTCAAACAATGGGATTTTCATCTCTGGAACCATAACTTGTACTCATGCCTCCTCAGATTTTTCACTTTTTCTTTTTCTTTTTTTTTTTAAGCTAACTAAGCATTTTCAAAACATCATAACTCTGAATCCTGCAGGATAGGTATCTGGAAAAGACTCCATGACCCTTTAGAACCAGGTTAAGATTAATGTATTTTTATTATTAAAGACATATATGACTGCAAACTAAGATTACCTTCCTGGACACCAGCATCCATAATTTTATCAGTATCCTTCAGTCTTAATGACATGTAAATAATTTCCCTGAAATTATAATGTGTCTTCTCTATGACATAAAACCATGTTGTATCAGAAGCTGAAGACAGAAGGCTATGAAAAGTAATTAATCTTGACAATATCTTCAGTTTCTCTTCCTTCAAAAGGAAATAAATTACTCTGGTTGGGGGGAGGGGTTTTTTAATTTGATTTAACATAGATCTGTGTCCTTACACAATTCTTTTTCAGATAAATATTTCAGCTGTAGAATGTGTTTTCTTGAAGGCATACGAAAGTTATATGAAAACTACTAATGACATATCTTTGTTATGGCTACTCTATTACCTCTTTAAAAATTCAACAGCAACAGAAGTAATCTCTCTGTCATACATGACATTTCTCCAGCAACACTAACCCTATGAAACAATATTCAGAGGCATTTCAAGATAACCATAACCTAGTATTGGTACATTAGAATTGTGTGTGCTTTGGACACTCTCTTGGTAGAAACAGCCCACTGACTAATGTTTAAAGATGCACAGTGCTTTATTCCCAGTTGTTAGTTGAGAATAAAATATAGTCTGGGACATAATTATGAAATAAGCTTCTAATGCGTATATTAAAAAAAGGAGAGAGGGCTGAGTATTCAGTATGTGCCTCCTTGCCTTTGTCTTGTTTCCCATCTTGTGCACTGATTGTCATCTCCACTTTTTACATACAGAACCAAATGAAGCAGGTACAAACCATCTTCTAGAGAGAGAATGAAAAGACGAAAACACAGATTATGATATCTCACTGAAAGGATAAAGCTTATCAGCAAAGTCTAAAAATAATTTACCTCCTCAGCTGACCACATACAAACATTCTGTAGTCATCTGAGTTCAGGGGATTTTTTAAGCATTTTGCAAGTGGTTTTCTTTGCCTGAAATTTGTAGTATTTTGGCAAAAATAACTACAAAGTAGATTGTGAGAAGCCTGATCATGACAAATGACAAATTAATGTTTTGTTGCTCTCCCATATAAGCAGAAGCATTCAGGATTTTGTTAGAGTGTTTCTTCCTATATAGTATCAGCTATATTGCCTTGTTAAGATACACGACTATTATTCTAAAACACACATCTGGTTTTTAGATATATAAAAAAAAAAAAAAATCCCCAAAACACTACACAGAGACCAATTATTGTTAGATAATTTTTGCTAGCATTTCCACCAGTAACAGCCAACATAAAAATTGGCACGACAAAGAAAGTCATAAATAGCAAAGGACAAAAAAAGGGGACAGAATTAGTGGATGGCAATATTGTAATTTTTTTTTCTTCTAGCTCGAACACTTCTGATGTTTACCCACAGATAGAGGTAGGTTCAGGATTGACAGAAATAATATACTAAAGGGGTTTATAAAAACTGCAGTCCATGAGAAGGAATCCTGCAAAATAAATGCTAGAACATTTGGTCCTAACCATACCACATCAGTTTCAGTTTATGCAAATGAAACTGAGATCTCAAAGTGCTTCCCCAGCAGCTACTCATCCCTCATTTTTTTTTTCCATTCTGACACTGAAGAGAACCTGCCATAACATTTTTCAATATATACTGAATAAATTTTTGACAAGCATTTTAAATAGGCAAAACACTGGCATGCAACACCTTCTACAGTAAAATTAACTTAGTCTTGCAGTGATTGTTAAGGTTTATCTCTACATTTTTCAAGTGGAAACAAATGTTAGCTTTAGAATCTCCAGTGGCTTTAAAATCCTGCACAGGGCTTTGGGAAAAGTAGGAGATTTTTCACATAAAGTGTTCATATGCTTTTATATGCCTTTCACTTTTCAAGATAAATTGTTGGAGTAAATATTTTTAAATGTCAGAGTTTAAAATTACTGTCCCAAAAGAGACCCTTGTCAGTAAATGAAAACATACTTATAAGCTGTAACTATTTCACAGCATTTGTGAATTTACATTCACTGTGAGCAACAGTCATCAAACAACTAAAATTGTAACCCATTGTTCAATAGTCTGCATTTATTGCAATTTTTTTTAAAAAGAGTGTTCTCAAGAAAGACCTATTATACCATATGAAGATGGAGAAAATGTAATGATTTCTCAATTCAGAAGCAAAGGAGGATAATGCACTCTGGCAAAACCTCCCTGTGAAACGCTGAATGTGGCTTTACAGTTCATATGTGAGAATAATTTAGGGACCTGAACATTTGTTCTTTTCTGGTAGTTGCCCAGAAAAGAGAGTGTCCATAGACTGCATGCCATGGGGATCTACACGGTATTGATTACAGCCCCTTGAAACATCTTCTGCTACGGACACAGTAATTTCTGAGGGACCAGTCTCCAGGTCACGGCACTGAGGTAATCACTAAGGTTCTTTTTGCTCTGACACGAGGAACATATCTGTCTGTAGTTGTTCCCTTGAGATTTGATCTCTCAGTCTCCTTCTGGCCCTGAGATATTTTTCCCATCTGCTCATACAGATGGCACATTCAAGTTAATTTAAAAGAATGGTTTTCTAAACTTTTTCTGTTCTCTCTCTCTTCAAATGACATGGTTCTAGATTAGCAGAAGCAGGGAGCATTCTAGGGATGCCTATTCAGAAAGACAAAAGCAAAAGCACACCCCCCCCTCCAAAAAAAAAATAAAAATAAAAAAAAATTGCTTTCTTAAACAAGTGATTTAGAGGAGGAAAAAACCTATTGACTGAATGGCTACCACCTGCATTATAGCCTAAATATCAGTGATAAGCATGGCTTAAAAGGGCTTTTCTGAAGACCTTTAAACACATCCTTGGAGTCTAGATAACCTATTTGGAAGAAGAGAGCCCCCAGAATTTCTTGTGACTTATCCTAGTTTCTCTTCTTCTAAGCAGTTCCAACAAAAGCTCTCCTCAACTGCTCTGCAGATTGAAGGCCAAAAGAAATTTAAATTTTCAGAGGAATAAAGAAATAGAAAATAGACCCAGGAGAGATAGGAAAATTTTAAAAAATAATACTTGGATTTTAGGAGTTTAGGCAATTCTTACTCCTCAGAAACCATTTTACTATTTTGTAAAGCTCAATAACAAAGTATGATAAAACAATGGGTGAACAAATCAGCTATTCTCTTCAAAGAAAGTACATTAAAAAATAAAGGAAAATTTTTGAAAAAAATCACTAAAACTAGATATTTAACTAGAATGAAAAATAAGCCCAAGCACTTGCACCTTCAGATAAAAAAAAACTTACTAAAAAAAATAACGCTCTTTTCATTTAAGAAATAGTATTCAACACCTTACAGTAATGTTCGTAAAAGTGTAAAAGAAAAATTTCATCTGTACTATCACAAGAATAACTAAAAAATGACTGCTTATGACCCACAGAAACAGGGTAAATGAAAGAAGTATTATTAGTTCTAAACATAATGTCGTAACATTTGTTTTTCTTACACATACAAGGCCTTAAAATCGCACTCTTAAAGCTCTGACCCTGCCCTTGATACCCATCTCAGATTTTTCCAGTTTTAGATAAAAAAATGTGTAAGTAGAACTTTATACATACACACATGCACTGTATTTATATATCATATATATATATATATATAACATATTTAAGCATATGTGTGCATACACACACTTTAACATCTCATTAACTGAGCCTTGACCAGAGCATTCTGAGATCTTATGTATGTCCTTCCTATATGAAAATTTCCATTGTCAGGATCACCAGTTACCAGCTAAAATGATATGATAAAAGACATTACAGAAGAGAAATATGATAGGTTGGTGTAATTCTAAATTATGCTAATATTTAAATTTCAATTCAAGATTAAATGTTTGAAGACCTTTATTTGTTTTTGTAATATGCAATAGCCTTGGAGCAACTTAAACTATTACATGGTTCTATAGCTGATGGAGTTTTTCTTGCTAATATAGAGTAAATGTCACAGTTTGTCTGTTAGGCAATAAAACTCAGATTTTTTTGCACTTCATTGCAATGTAATAATCTTGGATAATAGGGCTTTTAATGGAAGAGATTCCTCTGACTTAAAGCTTTTTCCTTATTAAGCTTAATTGAATTAATTATTCACATACTAACAATTTAACAGCCACTTCATATAAAATAAAAGCAAAAGACCCTCTTGAATACTTATCCCATACTAAAGATCTAATAAAGGAACTAAAGTAGAAAGATATCTTTGTTTTCTTTCAGATAAGGGAGGTATTTAAAATCCAAATACCCTCCCTCCTGTTGGGGATGAAGGAATTCTGAAGCGATACCATTCAAAATCCTACAGCAAAATGAATCTTTAATCTATGAGTTCTTAATTGAAAAGATATTTATGACAGTCAGTGGTCTCCTCTTTATTCCAAAAATTGCATCTTTCCTAAAATTGGCTCATTTTGTGAATGGGCTGCTATGTAGGAAAAGTGGAAAAATGTGATTCTAAGGAGGATGGAACAGATTTATATCTATAAAACAGCTATCCCAAGCTGCACATGAAGGCTGGCGTTTTATAATTCTTCATAATAATGCTTGGCACTTATGCAGTGTTTTATAAGACTAAAGAACTTCACAAACTAATTAATTAATCTTCATGACACCCCTGAGAGAAGGTAGGTTTTAGTATTCTGATTTAATAAATGGAATAACAGAGGCAGAGGAGCTGTATGATTTGTTTCATGTCACAAAGAGTCCAGTTTATATATCATTAGAAATAACAGTAGTAGTATTTCTGTGGTGAGTTCCTTGGGCCCTTCAATGGAACTACCTGCATGAGTAAGGAAAACGGAATTTGTCACATACACGGGCCAGAGCTGATACCTTGTTCAGTTAAAACATCAATTAATTCACTTAAGCAACACACTGTGATTCAAGTTCCTTTCCTTATGCTGGATCCATATTCGCTGTGCAAGAAAAGAGCTGGTCTCTGACTTGTCCCGTCCTAGGATTTCCAAATAATGAGATTGAAGTGGTAAAGCTTTCTTGTTAATGCAGATGATGCTCCAAATTATACACAATTTTGCAGCATTCTTCACATGTAATTCAAAGTTTTTGAAGTCTTCACAACAGCTACATGACTTCATTTTGAGACAATGTTTTACTACATTTACATTTACTTCTGTGTGTTTTTAAAAAAGTTTCTGCTTTGAACACCTGCATGCAAGATTTCAGGGTTCTTATAAGTGTGTATATTCTAACAGCCTTGACAATTTTGACACAGAAATCCAACTCATCTTATTTCTCATGCAAAACTAAACAACTGCAAGTCAGACTGTGAATTAACTTTGGCAAGTGTGGGGAACTGCAAGTTCAGTAATTGCACCTATGAGCATGAGCACTAGCACAAAAAAAATACCATTAACATAATGGAAACACTTGTTCACAGTACTGAGATTCTCAAGTCCAAACAAGCCTTACTCAAACAAATTACTTTTCACTAACTCTTTGCAATGTTTGTATACATCCTTATTGTCATATCAAGAAATGTAGTGTTATATGTTTACATGAGAGAAAAAGAATGACAAGAAGTGATAACGAAAATTAAGAAATGATATCCAAAATTAGGAAAACTTACAAGTTTAATTGGGGCCAGAGAAAGCTACCATACCATTTAATTTCTTATTTTATCTTAAGACAAATTTCTGAAACTTTACAGTCAATAAAGTATTTTCAATCTGAAGTTCTGTGTCTTTGCATGATACACTGTTTTTCCACTGGGTCAAAATCACTATGACAGAGACAGTAAGAGGGCCTCATGTCTAAGATGGTTAACATGTTTTTCAAATTGGCATTTAACATGTGAATTTTTGGCCCTTAAATTCACATTATGCTTTTACTGGTGATTTGATGTCCCTGCAATGACAGTTTCAACACCCGCCTGAAGATATGCACAACGTTTACAAAAATGTTTTTTACAAATGGCAAATTTACTTTGAGACACTATTGAAAGAGGAAGCTGGTGCTCAAGCTGACATACTAGAGTGATAGAATAATATCTCACTGTAGGGCTTTTTATGATGCTACAGGATACTTCATTATAATGTTTATTTCCTTTTCTCGTCTGAGGCTAGACAAGACCCTAGTTTGAGCAGAGGGCTGCAGAGCCACGAGAGGCATCAGCATGATGGAACCAGAAACACCTGCCCTCTGGACAGTTCCCATGAGCAGAAACATGACATCCAAAGAAACCCAGGTCCTTTTTATCCTTTCTGAAATCCCAAAATTTATAAAAATTAAAATGCTGTATTTTGAAGAAAGTTAGAGTGAAAGAGCATTAAAAAAAGAAAAATCTTTAAACCACTTATGTCTACCATCTGGAAATATACTTGTAGCAAAAAGTTACAGACAGATCTCTGTCTCTTTCTCACAGAGGAAGTTTAGGAACTACAAGGACGTTTCAAATCTTATGTGCAATCCAAAGATGTAATTTTAATTAAAGCTAGCACAAATTATTTTATGGTCCTGAAACAGAAAAATGCAAATTTACCTCCAAATTATGCATATTGTTTTAATAAAAAATCCCTATCAGGGGAAAAAAAAAAAGAAACAAGAAAAGTAGCAAAAAGCAAAATAAAGATCATATGATTTACTGAAGGATGTCTGTTATAATGATTCACTTCTCGAACAGTACTAAAGGCATTTAGAAAGGCAATTGCTTTTTAAACTGCTCATCAGATTTTGTAGATAATAAGCTGTATATAAAAGAAGTTAAATTGATGAGCAAGTCTATTAATACAACAAAAATACCCAAGGCTATTTTAATGGAGCCAATTGTGGAAGAATCTATTTTACTTGCAATAGTGAAAATTCCAAGCAGCTGAAACTGAGTGAGGAGACAGCAGAAGGCACAGCTGAGACAACATAAAAATCCAAGCATCCAGGCCTATTTTGAATTCATGTGACTCAGCGCTGGTAGCAAGAAAGAGAGAGGACAAAGTAAAACCATAATACACATAATTCTCTCCTTTACAGGACATTACTAGACTATATCCGTTAATTAGGAATTACTGCTGGTTGGGTTGGAAACTTATAATTGACAATGTATTAAATAAATCTTGGCAAGTAAAACTGTTGGTCTTTTAAATGCAGCAAGTCTTTATTTTCTGACTAAACTATTCTTCTACTTCCTTTTGTTTTTCTTTTGGCTAAAAAGGATGAAAATATTATCAGCTCACAGGATGTGGCCCCTATCAGAAGTTCTGTGTGTATTCTACTTTTTGTAAAAAAACACCCACAAGCTTCAGTTACAAAAAGCATAAAATTGGCCTACTGAAGAGACACAGAAGTATATAATACACTTCATCATGTTATCAGTCCTCAATGACTAACCCACAGCTGCAGTGTATTGAGTTCTGTCCAGAGGTGGATGAGGAGCGAGTTGAGAGCCTGTGGGTGAGAATTAAGGGGCAGGCTGTTATGGGTGATAATGTTGTGGGTGTCTATTATAGGCCACCAGAT
>NW_010319520.1:0-6694 GCF_000700745.2 Antrostomus carolinensis | reverse complement strand
ATAAAAAATTGCTATATTTATTTACTTTTACTTTATATTTATTTATTACTCAGCTTAAAAATACTTTGGCATTTTTACTAGTGCTTATAAACCCGAGTTTTGGATGACTGCTTGACCTTCTGGAATAAGGATGATAGTTAAGACCAGCTAATGAATAACTGCTCAGATTGTTTGCAGAAATTAAGGTATTGATCTGTAACTGAGCATTGTGATTGATGTCTGGTTCTCTGTATGAAGGGCTTGAGCTTCCTCCATTGTATAGGGAGAGAGTTAAGAATTCGTAAGAGCCAATGCTATGACTGGAGACTTTCTGTTTTAGCCATGTGGATATGATTAAGCAAGGCAGAGAGACATAACATTTGGCCATTTTGACCTAAGACTGCAGGGAGGCAGACACAGTGCTGATGTGTTAATAGCTTTCAGGATACAAGAGATACAGTTTAAAGGCTTTGAAGACACTTAACCTACTTAGCTCACCTATGAAAAGGATAATCTGATTGCCAGCTTAAAGAGGTTTGTAAGCAACTACTGCCTGTAGAGTTCCTTCTGTTGAAATTGTGAAAAGAATTAGTGTCTCTTATTAGTGACAGAGAAAGAAACATACACCAGTGACACTCTAGCTTGTGATTAGGATACCTGAGTGCAAAAAGAGAAAATCTGGCTTGATCCCTGCTTGTTTATACAAAGGCCTCCTGCAAAACTGTCTTCAGAGAGATCATTCCTGCGAAGAACAATCTAACTGGCAAAGTATGTGTCTATGTTAGCATTTAGCTTGGCTCAGAAGTGAGCCAAATTGATTGTCCCCATGTACTGTGCTTTGGTTCATTTCATAGGGTTGTCTCAGCATGTGACCTGGATTCCTTTGGGGTAAAATGAGACAGGAAGGTGTGCTCCAACCACTACATTCAACCCATGTGTTCAGACTAAAGCTATTCCAAAGTAAAACACCTGAAATGTGCATTGGTGCTGAGCACTTGACATCCACACAGCTTTTGGTCTGCAAATGGGCTTCTTTTGGACTACTCTACTTGCTGAAGTTGACACAAGTAAGTGCAAAGACAGCAGTCAGCATACACCATGCTCCCTGGCCTCTCCTGGACAACTCTTACTAAATGTATGCTCCTAGAAGTCACACTAATTTGACTTTTACATTACTAAAAGATTGAGACCTCCTAGATCTTGGCAAAGCTAAAAAACTCCATTGGGTTTTTGGTATTCTGGCAGGGGACTCTCTCTGTGTAGAGAGGTATTCTTCAGTTCTGTCTGTGTTACTTGCTAAAGTACCATTCTTTAACTGAGTTAGATTATAAACCACGATATTCCCCTCCACCATCTTCTTAGTGGGCAGATTTAAACCTCATATATAACCTGTGATAGAAAAGAGATCAATTCACTTTACCCGTATTCCATCTTTTCAGTTACACTAGAGTTCTCTAGCATTAAACATCTGTTGTAGTTAACCTCTAAATATAAAGCCAAGCAAATAAGGACAGGACTACTGAGGTGAAAATGACGATACTGAATCTAACAAAACTATACAGCTCAAAAGTACAGCTACAACAAGCATTATACTTTGAATAAAGCACTTCCTGAGATTCACGCTGACAGTGGATGCAGTGACATTCTCTGTCTTCCAAAGGAAGTAATCGGACACACCTTATGTTGTTAAATTAATCAGTGCAGCCATAGTTGCAGAAAATAAAATGATAAAATTAAGACCTGATGTAAACAGCTGAAGCTCATGATAATGGGTTAGCCAGTTACAACAGTGATGTAAATATTATATTAGCAAATAGGTCAGAAAATAGGTGTAATTTTCCTCAGCTTAATCTCCAATACCTGTTTATAACATACAACTGAGTAAGACAACAGTATAGAGAAAATGGAATAGAATAAAATAATCAAATAAATTAAGTGGGCATAGATTGCTACATTTAAACCTTCTTAACCACAATAAATAATAAGAAAAAGATTATTTGTAAAGCATAGGAAAAGTTCTGATACTCTTTTCCACAGGGAAACTGTAGAGGCTAACAAGGTTAACAAAATGAAAAGCTTCTCAGAAAGAAGAGAGTTGACAAATTAATACCTTCATGATGTGCTTTCCTTGAATCCCTAAAGTATCTTGATGTATAAATAAATCAGTATCTCATTTTTTCAAGATATATTCTGCACTCTCAAAAAGTGTCCTTAGCTGACTGGACATTAAGTGAGGTGCTATGAGAACTGCCCACAGAACTATCTGAACTTCTGACTGCTCATGACACGGGACAAAATTACCTATAATCAGCTGGAATAGATCAGATATCAGTAAATCAAGAATTGAAGCAAAGTACATATGATTCCTATTGAAATACAGCCTTTATGTCCAGACAGATAAATTTGTCTGATCATAAGAAATTTTCCAAATACTCCTTTAAGAAAATGGTAAAGCACCTTAAAAGATTTACAGATCTTAAGGGTATGGAGTGTCAAGGCTCAATCAGCTAGAAAACTGAAGTTAATCTACTGAGAGCTTACAGAGCAGAAGTTTATTTGTATCATGTCTCAAGTTTATTTATTTTTCAGTATTTTTTGTCTGTATTAATAAGAAATGACCTACATACCTACATCTTCCATTTCATTTTTGAATCACATTTCAAAGCTCTCTATGTGGGTTTGCAAATTAATCTTGAATTTTCTAGTCCAGCAACAAGTTTTATTTGCATATTTTTACATACTTTGGACAACTAACACTTAGGAAGGACATCTTAGCTGGGCACCTTGATTGTAATGATTAAAAATTATGTACTGCATTTTTGACCTTGGGTAGTTGCTCTAGAGGCACTTTCAGGTATGGCTTCACATGGTTCCAGTTTTGCCACTCTTCCTGTTTAAATGTGTGTGACAAATCAGCAGACAGTCTAAACTGTCATACCACTGACAGCCTAACAAGCACGTGTCTTTTTTTTGTTGTTGTTCCTTTTTCTTCCCCCTGCCAAAGCGAGGTGGTGCATTTTGATTTATTTCCAAACATACTTAGAGGTCTGAGTAACTTAGATACCTTAGGGGGTAAAGCTCGAGTGGGAACAAATCCCCTGTATCCACCTCCCACCTGCCCAGTTTAACCCTTACTGCTCTTAGAGGTTAAAAGCAGAGACTGGCACTTCCCCCCCAGCTTTTTTTTTTTTCTGGGTAACAAAAGATCTCTAATAGGTCACTCATTGAAAAATGGTTCTGTTTTATGTTCACATGCTCATTAGACCAGTCATCCATAACTCCACCACGCTGCCACACGTTTGGCTCAGATCATCCTCCCAGGCTGTTCAGAGGCCTGGCGCTAACGCTCTCAGGACGGGGCCGGCGTGAACAAACTCCAGCTGGCCCCGCTCAATGCATTTTTTCCTGTGTGCTAAAATATTTCACCGAAATCGCTTGATTTTGGGGGTTTTTCTACTTCCCGCGGGCCCCTGTGATTCTGCCCCCGGCCCTTCCCCTCAGACACGCGCGGGAGGGGGACGTGCGCCCCCTGCTGGGCCCCGCCACGGCGGGAGAGCGCGTGCCTCTGCGGGGCTGCGATAATCCCCGGCCCCGGCGGGTCGTTCCGGCTGCGGATCGCGGCACTGAAACAAAACCCAGCTACTCTCCATTGTATAACGATGCTTTATTTTTATGTAAAGGATATGACCGGAATTTTTAAGGGTATTTTAAAGGAAATGACCGATGGATTTCTACCCTAACTCCTCCGCAAAAACACACGGGTGTTTCGCTGGCATAAACAATTTCCAACAATGTTTTAACAAGCAAAAATCTTAATCTGATTTTTAAAATGCTAAGTAGTTTCCTAAGGAAATGAAAAACCTTCCTAGCTAACATCAGGCTCACATCCTAAGTTACCGTTTAACTCGCCTTGTCGCTGTTCTCCAGCTACTCTGCTGCCTCTCCACCCCCAGCAAGTGACTGTCACTCCTCTGCTGGGGCATCACCACTGTAAGCAAAAAGGGAATGAGCTGTATCTGAAACATGGTTTTTGCAGTACCAAGTCACAAACACAACTCTGCAACATGCAATTTGTGTAGGAAGATATCAATACGCTGTTTAGGTCAAGTCTAAGGGTAAATGTATAACAATGTATAGATGTTTAAGAAAGAATACACAAAAAAGTCAAGAAAACCACTAAATCCCTTTTTATTTCTACAGAGGTAAGTGTTGTCTAGTATAGGATATTCTGTTCTTGCATGGCTTTCAAAAAAGAATATAGACTGATGTTAGTTGCTGTTTAAAAAAAAGTTCATCCTATTTCCTAGGGTCAAGCCCATATTTTCACCAGTGACTGCTGGAAATGACAAAGTACAATTTAATCAGCATTTAAAAAGGAAAAGCTTTTGCTGTTTCAGTAATGCAGTGAGTTAGGGGTTTTAAACAGCATTGTATGCACATGACAGAACACATAAAATACCACAGGAAGTCTAACTTGCATGCAATACTCAATGCTTTATCACAGAGATACTAAGAATCCATCACCACCAACAAAAAAAGCTGAAACAAAACTTAATATTGGCAATACCTCTGGTGAGTCCTCCTTCATACGCTGGCTAGCTACAGAAATGTGCAATAAGACTTCTCAGTTTGGTCAAAGCAGTGCTCACTCATCTCTGGGTATCCTAAGCAAAAAGAGAGGTGTCAAGTAGTGGCAGAAAATAGAGAAATAATAGTGTGGGCACCCCAGAAAAACAAGGGAAAAAACCAACCAACCACAAATTGACTTTTGGAATGGATTACTTCAAACTTTATTTAATCTATGCTTTATTATTTGAAATAAAGGGCATTACTTTGGTTGTCACTTGCCGTTGGGAGGGAATTGTTCATAATCTAATTTAGTTCAGTTTAATTCAGTAGATTTCTCTTATCATAAAGATTTAATATGGCTTAACTGTTTCAGTCTGGTTAATTCAGGTCAATACTCCTGAGCATGCTTTCACTGAGGGAGTTCCACATTCCACACTCTTGTTTCGTATAAAGCTCTGTCTTGGTGAAGTATTTATAGAACTTATAATGTTGAATATTTCCTTTGGTAGTAGCTAAAACATATATTAATGTCTGACCAAAACTGACTGTTTTTACAGATGTTAAAAAAAAAAATCTTTTTCCTTCCCAAAGTACACATGGAGTTGGAACAACCATATAATCCATATGTAGTTATATTCCATAAACACTGTTTAAGGAAAGAGAGCAATGTCATCATACATATATACAGATTATAGAATTCTGGGTCTGGGAAAGTATCAAGGACTCTTTCAAAGCAGCAAAACCAAAACAGTTTTGAAGGAAATACATTCCTGGAATTATCTCTACACATAAATAACTTATTTACGTCAGAAATTCCAGTGAGCTCTAATCCTAATGTCAGAAAGTGCTGCATGATAAGGACTTCAGATGCTGCAGATAAAGGAATGCACTGAAAAAAACATACTTGTCTTCCACTCACCTAAAGCTATGACTCACAGCTATATAACCCTCCTGATCACTGAGCACATAATAAACATGGGTTCCAAAGCAATTTATTTTATAACAATTGAATTATAAAAACCAAACTGGTTTTGTTTTGTTTCCTCTCCAAAAATTTGCTTAGAGTTCAAAAGAAATCCCTTTGCTTGTTTTGTTTCATAAGCTTATTGTGAATTTAAAAAGTTAAAAAAACTGTCCATGTTTTGAAAAAGGCAGCTGCATAAATGCTTTAGTTTCCTTTTTCTGTAAGTGCCAACTCTCCCTTAGCTCAAAATATCACTTTACTTAACAAGAGAATTAATGAGGGATTTTTAAAAATTAAATACTCAGTCATAAATCTTAAGATATTATCATAACTTAACAACAAGGAATCTACTTGTAAAGCAGTGGAAATGATACTTTCTTCTGTCTTAATAACTAGTATAAAAAAAAAAAATCTACAATTGCATGTTTTTCAGGCTGTAGCTTAGTCAAATCCAAAACTAGATACAAACACAGCAAGCTTAGAAGATATGATGAACCAGTGGCAGAGCAACAAGGGCACAGTTCAGTGAGTGAATCTTGGGGTGCAGTTTGGGTGTTTTTGGAATGCAGGACTTGGTTCTTC
The DNA here is from genome assembly GCF_000700745.2 of Antrostomus carolinensis. NCBI lineage: Eukaryota > Metazoa > Chordata > Aves > Caprimulgiformes > Caprimulgidae > Antrostomus > Antrostomus carolinensis. The sequence continues at coordinate 600 of NW_010319520.1, read as the reverse complement.
AGTTTAAGCATTTCCTTGACTAATGGAGCAGTGTTTAACAAAGGTATGCTCCACCAGGTCAGCGGACCTTCCATCAGTGTAACTTCACCTGATAAACTACTAATTGGCTGCATTCCTGTCTGTTTCAATTACTGGTACTATAATTCGTGTACTATACTTGTTAAAACCTGGAGAGCTTTTCTTTATGCAGTTCTACCATACACACCACATCAGTGTCCCAAATGTTCTTCCTCACGTTATTTGTGGAGACATCTGCACAAGGCTGGCCAGCTGCGCTGCTGACATTGCCACCGCTAATGCTACTGGAAAAAAGGAAACAGCGTTGTGAGAACATCAACCACGGCCCCTCGAAGAGAGGAGAAACCCCAGCCCCTGGCATTGGAGAGGGGTAATTCGGCAGGACCCAGCGGAAGGGCTCACGCTGCCGGTCACAAAAGAGGTGTCCCGCCTACGGCTGCTGCCGAGGGAGTAACGGCAGCGCGGCGCTCCCGGCGCCTCCCGCCCACCGCTGGATCATTTGCCAACAGAGCTTCGCGCACAAAGAGGCAAGAGAACAAGTTCCCGGGGTCACACACCCTCGTCCCCGGGGGAAAACCGCGG
>NW_010319519.1:0-7300 GCF_000700745.2 Antrostomus carolinensis | reverse complement strand
GTTGCTTTAGCCTTGTCCACCAATGTTGTAATCCCATCACAAAATGTCACCAGATTGGTCAGGCATGATTTGCCCTTGGTGAAGCCATGTTGGTTGTCATCAATCATCTTCTCATTCTCCATGTGCCTTAGCATAGTTTCTAGGAGTATCTGCTCCGTGATCTTGCCTGGCACTGAGGTTCTGCACTTCCAGGCTGAAGTACTAGACTGGAGCTTGCTGACTTGAAGGCTTGTCTTCTCAAGGATTTTCCTTTGTACTGTTTTTGGCCAGTTAGGGATAATTGTTCAACAGTTAAGTCCTGCTTCCTCCCCTCCTGCTTGTAATTATTCTTTAAAGTTTATTGCTCTTTGTTACCAAGGCACACACCCACGTATCAAACAGAAGTAAATTAATTTTAAAAGTCGTGTTCTAAGAAGAGCCTTTGTGTTGCTTTCCAGTTCTCAAGGCTTTTTTAACTCAAAAAGTATGTGAAGACATCTCTTCCTCCCTCCCTTTCCTTAGGGCATGTATTGCTGTGGCAAATGATTGTTTGGTTTTGTGAGAGTTTTTTAAATTGTTGTTGTTGCTGTTCATATGTGACTAGATACTATGATTCATTTCTAACCTTGCTATGTGACTGTTTTATTTACACTTTTTCTAGCATTTATTTGTCCTTTTTCAGCTACATTTCAGGTTTTTAACAGAACAGGTTAACAGAACAGAACTTCTAGAAAATCCTTCTCGAAGATTCCTGGGAAGATTTCTGAACTGCAGGGTAAAAATCAGGAATTAAAAGAAAAGGAACAGTTAAATATTTAGGTTTCTTGGCTAAAAGCACAGGATAACCAAAAGTTTTAATGCAAATTTTTTCTGTGCTATGCCTCCAGAAGCCATGTTCCTGATGGTACAGGAGCTGTAGTTTCTACTTAAGGAATTGTTATTAATATATTTAACTCAGTGGCTGAAACCTCACCATATTTATTGACTGCTAGAGGTGGTGCTTAAATAAGAAACAACTGCTTCTGCTATTCTGAAAGTTTTGATTCAAAAATATATTTCAAAGTCAATTAAATATTAATGAAATAATATGATAAAACTTGTGGATATTTTTTCAGTGAAAAATTTTGGTGTTTGGGTTGCTTCAGTATTTTAATTATTTATTTAGCATTTACTAAATAAATTACCTGTATAGTTAAATTCAGAATGCTTAAAAGCTGACTGGATAAAGTATATCTGTAAAAGTGTTGCTGCACAAAACTGATAATGAAGAATCCCAAGCAGACTATGATTATGAGAACTGAAAAATGACTTTTAAGATGAAAGGAACATTGGTAATAGTCTCTCCATAACAGAAGTTTGTCAATGGCAAAGAAAATCCTCTTCATCAAAACTATGGGGATTTTGTTTACTCTTAGTTTATTAGCATAGGATGGGGGCAGCAGGTTGATTTGAAACTAAGCAGGGAAGCAGAGGTGTGAACATGATTTTAACTGCTCCTTCTCAGTCCCTGAACAGAAACAAAGTAGGCTTAAGTTTTGTATGAGGCTAGATTGTTTTCTTTTGCAAGCGAGACTTGCGTGCAGCTTCTCCTCTAATTTTAAGACAAATTAGTAGAGATTGATCTTGATGGGATTTTTTTGACTATTTGAATAAAGTATTCCCTTGCATTTTGCATCTTTCCTACTCAGCCTGTAACCTCCTAAGTCTCAGAATGGCAGCAAGTAGCAGCTTTAAAAGCTTGCAAACTTTTAATAGCATGTTTTAAGTCAGTCTCATTTGTGAAGCATTACTGAGCTTTTGAATGTGATTTATGATCACCTGTAATGAAAGTCAGAATTATGTTTGTGCTTGACACTTGCATGCCAACTTTCCTTTCTTTCTTGAGTCTCATTGCCTTTAAACATTATGAAGCTATTCTGAGTTTTTTGTGAGCTATAGTTGCTACAAAGTCACTAGCTACTGTGTAGAGCAAAGTCGAGGCTGACAATATAGGAAGTATGGATTTGTAAACAAATGTGACCTTCGTGTTTTGTGGTGTAGCTTTGTCACTGAGATGGCATGGATGATGCTGAAAACAAAGAAATTAAAAGAATTAAGCTTTCCCTGTGTTCTTATATCCACTGGTGTATACTTGCTGTGATATTGACCTTATCTTTCCATGTTAAGATCAAGCTCTGTTTTATTTTTAGGAGGATAGCATTGTGTTTAAAATGGAAGTTGACATAAATGGAGAGTCCAGAACTACCCTATCCACTCTCCCTGTGCCTCTTGCAGAGGTGGGCCCTGCAGGAAGGATGGAAGCAGAGAAGCCCCGCTGTTCCAGTACCCCCTGCTCACCAATGCGACGAACGGTTGCAGGATATCAGATCCTTCACATGGATTCTAACTACTTGGTTGGCTTCACAACTGGAGAGGAGCTGCTAAAACTAGCCCAGAAGTGTACAGGAAGTGAAGAGAATAAAGGGGAATCTGGGCCGAACTTGCGCTCCAAACAACTTGATTCAGGACTTACACGTTCCTCCCGTTTGTGCAAAACTAGAAGTAGGTACTATCAGCCATATGAGATCCCAGCAGTAAATGGAAGGAGGAGGAGACGGATGCCCAGCTCAGGGGATAAATGCACTAAGGCTTTACCATATGAACCTTACAAGGCACTTCATGGTCCCCTGCCCCTTTGCCTTTTGAAAGGTAAAAGGGCTCATTCAAAATCCCTGGACTACCTCAATTTAGACAAAATGAGCATTAAGGAACCTGCTGACACGGAAGTGCTACAATACCAGCTCCAGCACCTTACCCTCAGAGGGGACCGTATGTTTGCAAGAAATAACACATGAGCTATCGTCTCGACTTAAGAACCAATTTCTAATTATTTTTCTGTTGCTGCAAAAATACACTGTTGTACTGTATATGTGACTGTCTGCATTGTAGGGGATTGTATCAGCTAAATGTTATCAGAAAGTAATTTATTTGAATAGAATCTTGGCAATGCAGTGTGTTACAAATACTCAGAGGAATGTATCTTTCCTGAGCAAGCAGCTTCTGATGCAAATTGAACTGCAAGTGGTGGATATTTTTTTGGAAACCTTTTAACAAAAAAAAAAAAGCTTTTGATTTTTTGGGTGTGGTTGGTTTTTTGTTTTTTTTTTCTTACAATTAGAGTATTTACAGTAATTTAACACTGAAAAATTGGTGGTGTCTGCTTGGTTGTTGCTAATTTTGGCTTGATGTTAGAATCTGCTCTTGGATTAGGAGGGTTTTTTGGTTTACTTTTTCTTCCTGTATTCTACAGTACAATGTATGTATTATTTTTTTACATCGTGGAGAGGAAAGTGAGCTTGGCTAAATTGAATCGTGCTATTTAAACAATCCAGTTCAAAGATTTTCCAACTGCACTTGCACTGGTGATGAGGGTGAAATTCACTCAAAACAAACCTTTGCTACTTGAATGCTATTAAATTATGTTTTAGTTTCTGCATGGAAGTAATTGGTTTGCCTCCTCTGTTCTATCTTGTTCAGGATCAGTATTTGGGATATTAAAACCAAATTTTTGGGGGACTGAAGCCTTTTTTGTATGGGTGTGTTAATGGGATTTGTGTGTTACATTGCCTTCACACACGAACAAGGATTAGATTCAGACTGCAGGAAATACACTGGAATGTTTGCATTGGTATGTCAATGTTTTTTATTTCTGTATTGTGTATAATAACAGAAGGTATCACATAACTTCAGCATTGCTTTTGAAATTCAGTTGAGCTGAAGCACTGAACACTTGTGATCTGGAAAGCTGATTTTTTTTGGTTTGGTTTGTTTTTTTATGAAATGCAAGTGAAGTATTTCTGTATCAGCATTGAAGAGGTGATACTGGATTATTCAGCCGAGTAGGTTGAATGCACTGGCTTAGTTTGTTACTTAAGAATTTTTTATCCAAATATGACATGAAATTTAGTTTTGACAGCTGTTTTCCTAGATGTATTTAAAACATTTTAGTAACTTATGTTTAAAAATGAAAAATAGTTTTCAGACTTTTTTTAGGTGCAGTCTTTTACTGAAGTGCGCAAATTGGTTTTGGCTGATGACATCTGCAGAAGTAGTTAAAAATAAGGTCACATTGTTTCAAAACAAATTATTTGATCAGTTGTTTCTGGTAGAATTAAGATTTTGTTTGTTTGTTTATAATTCAGAATTAACAGGAAGCACTACTTAGTGCATGAGCTATGGAAAATGAAGAGTTCTGCTCATTCTGGCATTTACTACACCGTTTTAAATGGAGGTAGCCCTGTAGTCTGCATTTTGCTGGTTTGGTTGCCTTTTTTAAGGTTTATTAGAATCCTTGCAACAAACCAATGTGTATTTTTAAAAGTTGACTACACCTCTGTAAATTTAATGTATTGAACAATGATCTTGAAAATAAAATCTTCCTATATAGTCTTTAGTTTGAAAAAACAGAATATGGTCAGATGCCAAAGAGATGGGGGTTTTGTTTAAAGAATGAACACCACCTTTTATTGAAATACCCTATGAAATTTTATTTCTGGTTGAAAAATAAAAAGGGTGGTATAAACACCTATTGTTGTAGAGTCTTTTGCTATGTAGGAGAAAGAAGACTTTTAAAAAATACAGCTTTAGATCAGGGATGATTTGAAAACAACGTTAAAGCAGGTATCTTTGACTTTTGTGAAGCAGATGCTTAGGTTTGTTACTTTTTTCAGGAAATGGCCCATGCAGTTATTAAAATTTCCTGCATGTTTCTAATGTCATCCTGTGCCATAATTCTGTGCTACACTAAGAGGGGGGTTAATGGTTATCTAGCTAAGTTGAAACATAAAAAATATGCTAGTACTTTATTTGTTTGTTAATTTGCTCATGAAGGTGCTTACATGTGGTAGTATTGTTTGCTTAACTCATAAACAGTTGCAGCTCTCCTAGCATATCTTCATTCAAGAATCAAATGTTTTGCAAGTTTTGTTAGTAACATTCTTTATCAGAACTCTTAAATCCATGAGGAGTTCCTGTTTTTACCTCTAAAGTAAGCAGAATCTCAGCCAAATGAAAGCTTTTGATCTTATCTTATTTTTGCTGCTTATAGTGTATTCTGTTAAACTAATCTATTAAAATCAAACATGAGATGGTTCTTCAGACTGTTAAAATTAAATTGAATATGAACAATACTGACCTTTCAAAGCGATTTCTTACTCTTCTTGTAATAAATTAAAAGAAAAAAGAAAAAAAAGCCTCCAAAAAATGTTTCCTTGTCTGCTTTAGGACAAGAGTGAAGGTTAGAAATGAGACAGTGTAGTAACGTGAATCTTGCATTAACAGGCTATTAACACTAACGCAGGTCTGGAATCAAGTGCAAATGTATAAGCTCAGATACTGAGGCAGATTTTATATTCAGGCACACTGCTGGCATTTTCTTTAAAAATATACTAAAAAGGATTGATACAAAATCCATTCTTTTATCTCGCTGTTTTCTTCATTTGAGGTGTAAACTTGTAGATGCTCTTGTCCTGCTGTTATGGTTTGTATTTACAGCTGTACACAGTACCTAACTGACATTATGGTTTTCTTTACCTTCTCTTTGTCCATCCATTGTATTCTGTCTCCTCCTTTCTCTTGGGTGATCATCTCTCTTGCTGAGCATGTTTACTGTAGTGGGGATTGTTAATTGCAGACTATGGCTGCAAGACAATACTGCAAAATAAGTAACAGACAAACTTAAAATTTTCTAAAACTGCTTTCCTGGATGTGTTTCTCTGCTGGGAAAAATAGAGGAATGGAGAAAAGTTAGTTTTAAACTGCTGAAAAATACAGATGTTGCTGTTGGGACATGAAGAAAAGGTCTCAGTAGTTTAGGGCTTGGAGCATAAATAATTTCATTATTTTGTGGACAAATAAGAGGACAAATGTAATTTTTTACAAAGAATTCCCAGAGAAGAGCAGAAAGGCTATGAGCTGCATAAAAAAACTTCCAAAGTCTACAATATCTTCAGAAATATCAGCTGATTTTTTTTATTATTTATCAGTTTTGATAAAGGTAGGTGAATATTTGTAGTAGTAGGAAGGGCAATACTGCTGATAGGATAGACCAAGCAAAGAATTGTTAATAGATAACATAACTGTTGTTTCTGACTCTTTCAATAGTACTGAAGAATCTGAAACAAATTATCCAACATACATAATCAAATTTTGATGTTATGGATGTTTGGGAGGGTGATCTGGCTGGTCAGTTATGAATGTTAAACATCTTAAAGAGGTAAGTATGCTAAAAAGAAAAAATGGAAGAAATTATCCCCAGTGAGAAAATAAGCAGAAAAAATAGAAAAAAATATTTATTTAAGAGGAAGACATATCCTAAAGTAGAGCTACGTTGCAGAAGTTAACTAAGTCATTAAGCTGTTGTAGGAAAAATGCAGATCTAAAATTGAAAAATGTAGATTTATTACAATGCTACTAACTTAAAAGACAATGGAAAGCTTGGCAGCCAAGAGTAAAAGTGCACATTTCTTTGCATGTTATCTGAGCATTTGGCAAATGCAGTTTTATTGGTGATTCTTTCTGGGAACTGACTGTTTGCGTTAATGATTTTCAGTGATTTCGTCTGCTAATTGGGACATCAGTTTCCATGGTCGGTGATTACACTGAACACTGCAAGAGTGGCAAAAACATGTGTCTGATAGGTCCTCAGAAGAACACAATGTTTGGATTATTGATTTCTTTTTTTTTTTCCTCCCCTGTATCACACCACATTTTTTTAGCCAGAGGTTAATTCCAACTTTGCAAGTCCTTGAGAACCTTCAGACAGATCATGGGGTTTTTTGCCCCAGTGATTTTGCTAGTGTAATAATTTTTTTCTTCTTTCCTCTTTATTCCATCATAAAAGCACTTGGGGAACATTGAGCTGTATCTTCACGTCTATAGAATATGGAAAACTTCCTTTTTTGGAAAGAGCAAGGGAGATCCCTAGTTGTGTGCAGTACTTCTGATCTTGTAAAAGCTAGGTATCATTGTTAAATATATAACACTTAAGCACAAAAATCTTTGTGAGCTGTTTTTTTAGGCGTTTTCTTCTCTTAACTGTGCGTGCATCTTGGGAGAGTGTAGGCTGTTACAAAATGCTGATAACTGACCTACAAAACATCACAGATTATTTTTTTAAAAGTCTTGGGGCTAAGGAGTCATTATCAAGCATTTCTTCAGTGTTTTTTCTTTGCATCAGAGTAATTACTTCCATGAATCAACAACCACTTTGCTTTCATCCTCTATGTGAGAAATGGGGGAGAGTGTTGTTGTCTTTCGCCATAATAATTCTTTCTTTTGCTGA
>NW_010319518.1:0-3193 GCF_000700745.2 Antrostomus carolinensis | reverse complement strand
CCCATGCTGGAGCCAGGAGCTGAGCCCAAAGTGGTCTGTGACTCCATGGAAAGCTCGCTCTGGAGCATCTTGTTCCTGGACTTTCATGCCAGGAAGAGTTGCAGAGTGAACTGACTGAACCCCCATTCCCTGCCCCCTGTGCAGCTGTGGGGGAGAAGGTAGAGAAATGGGGAGCAAAGTGATTTGAGCCTGGGAAGAAGGGAGGGGTGAGGGGAAGATGTTGTAAGATGTGGTTGTTATGTCTCACTGTGCTACTCAGATGACTGGCAACAAATTAAATTGATTTTTCTTCCCCAAGTTGAGTCTGTTTTGCCCGTGACCATAACTGGTGAGTGAGCTGTCCCTGTTCTTCTTCCTAATCCATGCCCCCTTCGTTGTGATTCCCTTCTCATCTCACCGCGTGGGGGAAGTGAGTGCATGACCTCATGGTCTACCTGTGGTTGAACCACCACATTAAGGCAGATCAATCACAGAAACAAAATTTAATATCATAGACCTTCCACAATCTGTCATCCTTGTAAAGTTCAAAACATGACTGTAAGTGTACGTTACAAAATAAACTCTAATTTCAAAACAACTCCTACCTTTACACCTGTAAATTAAACTTCACATCACCCTTGTGTAATGAATAAGAGCCAAGGGACCTTCTAAGATTTGGTTCATTAACAAGGATGTGTTACTCAAAGGAAATACATGTGAAATTTTCATTCACAGTTTCAAGAATTCCCTGATGGCAGAGAAAGGAACAAAAAAATTCCAAGATTATTTTATCTTTAAACAACTTAAAAGAAGCTCCATGCTCAATTAATATTTTCTAGGACCAAATAAGAATTCTTGTTCATTCCATGTGTGGAAGAGGACCTGTTATTAAGGAGACACTTCTACACTCTGCCTAACAAACACTGGCAGTGTATCTTCTTGATAATGGAGATCTATTTTGTATGCAAATCGTGCCCTATTCTTCTAATTTACAGTTAATGTTTCATACATCACATGACCAATCAATAAACACCTGAATTTGAAGAAGGTCCAGAGGACATGCAGAAGGGCTCTGTGCTTTTGAACCTCAGGAAAGAATCTAGGGAATTACTTCCCATAAATGTTGCAAAGGAAGCCAAATTCATCTCAACATAAAGGTGAGCACAGGGCAGCCTTTTTTTTTTAGATAAATGGCTTTATCAGCTGGGTGGATTGTCTGGTTGTGTAAATGTTTTTCCTTGATTTAATCAGAAGATTGTGAAAGTCTTCCTGAGCCAGTCAGATGAGAACATGGTAAGTGGGTATATGGATCAGTCCAACATGGACTATAAAAGCCGAACGTTGAACAAAATGAACTTTGAAAAGATCAACAAGTTTGAGCTGACTTCAACCCATGTATTCCTTCCCAGCAAACGTGACATCCAGCATCGTGACACTCAGCATATACAGATCAGTAACGGGAATCGGATTTATATTGTGATCCAACTGTATATTGCAATATACATGCTCTATGGAGCTTGCATTATGATTTCAGTACATTGATGTATCACTCTGCTAATGCAAAATCCTGTGTAACATCAAATATCTTCTAGTAAATTTGATATTAAATATTTAGATACTTTTTGTGTTGGACACCTAAAAGAACCCGGTCAGAGAGTATCTGACTCTGGCACAAGGAACACAGACTTCAGTTCTTTAGTACTGATACATATTTACCAGTAAAAAGACTGACTTGAGTTCTACTAGAGTGTTAAGCATTACAGTTTAAAGCAGCTAGAAATATCCTGGATAAGATTTTAACCTTTAAAGTTAGAGCATATGTTTAAATCAAGTTCAAAGACCCTTTACTGGATACACTTTGACAATATAACCTACTTGGATTAAAACACCTTATCAATACATCGTTAAATATATCACTGATTTTTGTATGCTTTGATAATAACTATGTGGAATGACCTTCACATAATGAAGAGTGACATTTCTGACTCTTATAGCCTCCCAAGCAGAGCTTACCATGCAAGTCTGTTAGTATGCACATTTTTTAAAAATACTCTTATATGAATAAAGCCTGTTTCTTGTAACTTCTCTTATGTTTCTGGCTGTAATTGTATCACATGTTCATGCTGAAGTCTAAAATGGATCAGTACCAGGCCAAAAAATAGTATTAATGGGATGATGTAATGCAGGATATTCCTATGCATTTAAAAATTTCTTACTGCCACCCCTAACAGTGGTCACAGATTTTCCATGAACCACCAGGAAATTTTTACTTCACTCTGAATATAATGCTTTGTTGTAATATTAATTTATCAGATACAATTCACAATAAGGTTAAATATTTTATTTCCTAAGGGGATAGAGCAAGTGCTCTTTTTTTCCAAAAGAAAAGCAGAATCACTTGAGGAGCCAATTAATTACTTCAAATAAATGCATAACAGTTGTTATAAACATTACTGTATCATGTAATAATTCAGCCATAGTGGTAGTGACACTATAAAGTGATTAGCAATGCCAAACTCATTACTAGCTTCTGCTATAATATTTGTGCTTGAAAAGAATATTTATATAGGATTAATTAATCTCTGTAATGTAATTTTGGATATATCAGTTCTCATTTATGTGATTATTTATATGCATCTGTATCCCTTTACATATTTAAGAAAAGTGAAATGATTCATTAAAACTAACTGTGTAGACAAAAAGAAAATTATAGCCTAAAAATCTGGTTTAGTACAAAGGAAACTCCATTTATAACAAAGTACTTACAAACAGTCACCGTGCTGCTTTGCAAGTGGGTAAGTAAATTAAATAAATGTTTTCACAAATGTTATTGGTTTAATAGTTTGTGTCAAACTTGCTCCAACACTCAATGCTATTGCTTTGAATAGTTTTTGCTTACTCAGTTAAACTCAAATTCTCAGATGGAAAACATTTGGGCTATTTGCAGAATGGGCTATTGCCAGTAGCTGCTGATTTAACCCAGCAGATGTGAAAAGCCATAGACACTAATACAGTACAATTTGCTTTTGCCAATCTCAACAATGATTTTGTGGCTTGGGGTTATGTCCCACTGATGTTTCCTGGCTTTGTACAGCAGCATTCTCTGCTATGAAGAACATAGCAGCATCTGTTATTTTTCAGGTAGTTGAGCATAATCTCAGCCCTGGGAGGCATCATCTATAGTTTCCATGTCCGGGAGGAAATAATAATAATA
>NW_010319517.1:0-15577 GCF_000700745.2 Antrostomus carolinensis | reverse complement strand
AACCATTCTATGATTCTAAGATTCTATGAAATTTACACACTATTATAGAAGTAATGATCATGTTTAAGAATTGTGAAGTTTGCAAACCTATCTTTCTCAGGATCACTAAACTCCTAATGTGTCACGTAGAGTGGATTTAGAGGTACATTTTCTCCCTTTGAAATTGTAGATTTTTTTCACTATTTAACTATGGCAAGACTGCTGTGGAATCTTTTATTTAAAACACGCATTAAGCTACTAAAGAATAAACATCTTTAGCAATAAGGAATACTTACTAAGCATATTGTCTATAATTGTACATGAGGAATACTTAAAAATTTCTACCTTATTTTGAACAATAATGCCTAAGTAATATAGGGATAAGGTTAAGCTTTTTACTGGTAAGTCATAAGCCTTCTCTTTATACATATGTCATTGTATTGCAAATGTCACTTCCTCAAACATTTCTCCAAATCAATATCTTTTACTCCCTGCTGGCCTGTCTGATAAGATACAGTTTTCATATGCAGTATTGACTCCAATTCTATTAGAAGATAATAGTGTATGCCATTGAAATCTTTTAGGTATCTCTTACATAATGAAAACTCTCAATGTGAAGAGTCACAAGGTTAGTCTGACAAGTCAAAGAATCATATAGAAAATGTGTACGTACTGTTTTGTGTGATTTCTCATTACCATAATAAAGTGAGATTTCTCCCTAGCTGTTCATTCCCCCATGCATAAAAGGATATATTTGCATATATGCAAGGTACAAAAAAGTTAATTTTTCAAGATCTTTTCAGCTGACATTTTTAAAACACATTTTTACTAGAGGCTATATAGAAGAAATAAAGATACAACAGTGTTCCTTATTAAGCTTAGCAAAAAACTACTTTGAGCAAGCCATTAAAAATAAACTATAAACTAGATGCTTTGTTTTCTTCTTTAAGCTTCCTAATAACTATATAATTACTTTCAGGAAAAGGTTTCCAACATGAATTACATATTATACTGAGAAAATACTAAATATTCAATATTTATTTTGAGACATATAATACATAAGGAATCTGCATGAATAAAACATTTTTCCTTTAAGCATAGTTTATTACAATAAATAAAAAGAGCCAACTGTCTAAAATCCTAGAGAGATCTAACTTCATATATAGGTTTTTACTTCCATTTAGAAGTTTTAATAGCTTTAAAAGTGAATGCATTGAAGTGAGAAGATAGAGTTCAGTTCGGAATCAGTTTCTTTGAAAACAAGTTTTGTGGAGATTTGAAAAAGGGGCTTTACATAATGCATGTGACAAATACAGATGTGGTTTTGATTCACACTTTTTGCTTATGTTACTTTTTTTGGGCCTCCAGCAAAAGCTGCCTTCAAATCAGCATGTGTCCTAGCTGCACGGTGGGAAGATTCAGGCAAGTGATTAAAGACCAAACCTCCAAACACATAGCCAGGGTGCTGGCTGCTGCAAGTAATCTTACAGAAGCAGCTCAGTGGGAATACACAATAAAGCAGGTATTTATTATTTTTATTCCAGTAGCACTGAGAGCCCCCAGCTAAGAACAAGATGAGCAGAGAGATAATAAAGATCTTCAGGACACTGGCTATCAGAATAAAAGCATGGAAATAGAAAATACCTTCACTTCAGTATGGCATGAGCCATATTGATGTCCCTAACCCCCTATCCCAGTCTCATTTCGTATTAATCTTGGGGAACAGCTTGTAAGTGTTATTAAATCTCCTTCGGTAAATAAATAGAGTCTGAGATCTGTGTGTTCTTGGGAATTGGTTAGGGTTGGAAGAAAGAGTTCAAACAGAACACTAGGATTTTTGAAGCTGGATTTTTAAAGTGAAAACTTTTTTGCACCCTTGACTATATGGCTCCCAGTTCTAGAGAGGTATCAAGGGAAAAATGGAGGAATTTAGCGTACAGCTCCTTGAACGTCTCCTGCCTGAATCATGTCTTGTTTCTGATTGTGAGGAGGACCATAAAAGGGACTAAGATCTGGCTTCTAAGCTGCCATTATCAATTCTATGCCAAGAATCTAGACATTCACTATCACTCTGACATCTCCCTACTCAGTTTTTAAAATTTAGCATTTTCCTGCAGCTTCATCACACCATTATTTTTTAAACATTTAACAGCTAGCCCTTCCCAGCTCCTCTCCAATTTCCTTGCAACACACATTGGCAGCTCAAAAATGGAGGGATGACAAATGCTAGGAAATTTACAGCTACAAACAGAGTGCTCAAGTCAAGAGAAACACTTTTTCCAGGTGTTCAGCTGTAGGAAGATAAGAGTTATCCTTGAACTTCTTTTATCAGTACAAAAAGAAAAAAAAGTGTAAAGGGAAGAGTCAAAAGGAGTCAAAACATTTAAATAGTGAGGAGTTATCAGTACAAAATTAATAATTGTAGATAGGCTATGTAGTAGAGATCAGACACACTCAAAGACTGTGCCTTATAGGAAGCATGACCAAAAGAAGTCAGATGTCAGTACAGCAGCAGAACCAATCCAAGAAGGTAAGAAGGTCTGCAGCATCAAAGTGTGCACTAAAAATCAAAGAGAATTCCAGGGCAGGGGGAAGTGTTTTTCTGTCAGCAACGCATCAGTATTCTCTAGCCATACTAAAGAGAGTACCTTTGCTAGTAGAAAAAATGAGCCACAGGTATGTATATGCTTATCACACTGAGAACAAACAATGATTCCACAGTGGCAGGGGAGAAGAAACAAACAGGAAACACTCAAAAAAATAATAATTTCTAAGCATATTAAGAAACAGAATACTGTAGTATAGTTATTGGACTGGTAGTAAAAACACATCTGTACTACCCATGCATCTTTTTTCAATTCAATATGTTTTTCAGTCTGAAGGCTCTTCTACAGATAATTATCTGTATTAGCTTGCTTGTTTCTTACACAGATATCAAGGTTGAAGTTTGGTTAGATTAGTTCCTTGCTTTTTCTTCTTACACCACAAATGCAGAGAAAGTAAATGAGTTATGGAACAAGCATGTTGTGTTTGTGCATAATTTTGGTACCTCTGTAATTTGTTCTATGCATTCCCTTTTAGCACCACTAAGTACTGATCCTCATGAGAGCCTTGTGAGATACTGTGATGTCACTTTCTGTTACCCAGGTGGAAACAGAGGTACTTTTGGTAGCTATGGCCAGGTTGTCCAGCAGCACCAGGACACTGCCTCAACAGCCACCTACAGCTTTTGTATAATGAAGCAGCAGCAGCTGGAGGTTGACTGATCACTAATGGTCTCATGCTGCTGCTCAACAGCCTTTTCCTGTGTCCCTGGGAATTCCTACATCCTCCACTGCTGTTGCACACAGAGTAGCATGAGAGCTGCCTGGGGAACAACTACCCTACCGCCTGGTGGCTAAAGGGTATTTTGTTTTGTTTTCTTTGTTTTCATTTTTGTTTCAGCAGACAAGAGAGCATGCCTCAAGTGATGCTACTTACACCTGTAATCAACTGAAACATAACACATCTGGCCATATACCAGGGTTTGTACAACCTTTCAAGAAATTCTTTACAGAGACAGATGATTTGTAGGTACACGTTTGAAAAGCAAGAAATTAGAATATTGCTTGTTGATCTGTTTTATACAAATGATGGTAAGTCGTAGGTATTCACACATTTATTCTAACAAAATAAAATGGAAAATCCTTACGTTTTACTTTAAATAAGTGAGTTGACCTTTTACTTTCTGAATTAAAATGAAAAGTAAAAGTCTAAACTCAAATATAAATTTCAGCCTCTGATAGCTAATATCTGTTTTGCAGATAGTATCTAAATATATAGTTCCGTTAAACAGAAATACATGAAAATGCACATTCCAGCTGAAACTCATTTGCAGCCCACTGTTGTGATTTCTACTGAATTTACTCAGTATCTCTCACAAGTCACACACAGACAAATCCCATGGTGGACTGATATTTCTGCTATTACTAACACATCTTCCTTCCTTCCAGTAGTTATACATTCTGCAGAGACCCTGCCTAAAACTGATTTTCCTCAAGCTTTGCAGGTGATTAGCTTTGGATCTTGCGTTCCCATGACACTTAAAACCCAGTCTTGTCAATGTGGGATGAAAGTAAACTGCCTATAAACTAAAAGTGTTGCTACCTTGAGATCAAATTAGATATTAATAAGTACAAAGTAGATCTAGTCAATAGGACACAAAAAAGAACTGGTTTGCATCACTAGTTAATCAATATACACGGCTCTGCAATATTGACTGTCAGGAAAAGCAACATAACACCATTTATGTTAGATGTTCTGTGGGGCTAGTCAGGTACATTATTTTGCTATTTACAGGTAAAGACTTCACCTCTCTCCTATCCTCTAGCATTCAAAGCATGAACAGTTTTTTAAAAGTGGAGAGAAAAATGCATGAGATTAATGGGCAATCACTACATATCATGTTTAAGAGAACAGCAAATTTCCAAAGAACTAACCAGTGTTCCTTTCTGAATAAATATCTCTGATCATTATTTGCTGCGGTAGAGCAGCTATAAAAAACATGATTAGGTCTGATGCTCGGTTGATGTATTGCAGGCTGAAGAAAAGTTAATGGTATAGTTAGCCTAAGCCTGGCTGCCTTTCTTTTCTCATTTTCTAAGCTGCAGTGTGGCATAGCCTTTAGCCAATACAGCAACTCCCGACTGAGAATGCATTAAACTGAACAGATGAATGGCAGCATTTTAAAGCAGATTTGATAACCTAGACATGCTTGTGGGTTTTAAAGAGTCTACATCAGATAAAAAGAGCTCCTGAACACTTGAGAGCTGACATACTCTTCTAAAGAGAGAGGGTGCTAAGAATTCAATTGGGCCATAGAGAATACTCTTAAAAGAAAGATCAAAAAGGGCAAATGCTGTTTTTATATTAAAAAAAAAAAAAGAACAGAGATACTCAATAAATACATTCAACTGAAAGGACACATGCATATATTTATATGGTTCTGCCTAATACTGAAATAAATCATTAATTGCAATCTTTCCATATTTAATAACTAATGACTTTTACATAGATCTTAGAGATGCAAAAGGAAATTAAGCTTCAGTCGTCTATGAGTAAAATTAGTGCATTGCAGAATTTCACTAAATTGAGGAAAACTAATGCAAATTTCATTTCATATTGAAGGCACACACTTTTACCCCAAACTTAGAATAAAATGAAGTTTTTTTATTAATTTATTGTAAAGTAGCAAATATAGTTAATGCTGTATTTTCATGTTGTGATTTCTAAGCTAAAAAAGTGTTGTGCTCTAGCCAGGCATTTTATCAAAAATCCTTGTTGGATCCAGTGTGCCTGAACATTCTTTTTTTATACAATTAACTTAAACCCAATGTTTAATGAATTTTTTTCAGAATGCACAACAATTTTTTGTGTATTTTGTTTATTTGTTTATTTTATTTTTTTAATTATTAAAAATACTGATAGCCATTTAACTGTTCCTACATTAAAGAAAAAAATATAAAACATTCAGAAAAATGATGTGGGCTTGAGTTTAGTGTTTAAGCCAGCTGTTACAGGCACACACACATATGTTTTTATTGAAAGGTATTGAGCTGACATGAATTGACATTATTTTACATTTCATTTAGGGGCATGAGTGTTACACTGGGTAAAATTAAAACACACCAAAGGGTTGCTGTAATATAAAAGGTACCAGAATCAACAACTATGTCTTCCTATTGCAGGATGCATTCTCAGGGGTGAAATTGCTTCTAGCCAAAGTCTGTTAGAAAAAAAGAAATACAAATTGAAGTGCTTTCTGTATCCATAGGAATACTGTAGCTCCACATGCCTCAGGTCAAAAACCTAGACCCCTCATGACTAAAATCAACAGAGAGCTACTAACAGCTCTGACTACTATAACTTATGGATGGATTTGTATTCCTTTTCCCCATTTCTTAGTTTAAAGTTAATTTCCTTTGGGTTCAGAGGACAAAAAAGGCTGAGAACATGCTGTGCCCATGGATGCTGCCTTTCCGTTGCAACCCTAGAAAGATGGATAGCTTCCTTTGAGACATGAGGGAACTCTGGCAGATAGCCCATTTGGTACCACTTTAAAGAAGGGAAACTCTCATGCAGGAGAAGTTTCTAGTGCTTTGCTTGTATAGCAAAATGTTTAGAAAGTTCACATGTACTCTTTTGTTTTCCACATTCTAACAGCACTGATGTAGTGTCCATCGCTAGGGCTGGGATCCTGTTATCTAACTACATCAGTATTAAGAGATCTTAAACACGAATGCTTCATAGTGTATGTACTTTCATAACTGTTCTTACATTGATGAAATATTGTTGAGTACGGGAGAGAAAAAGTATAGAATAGCACCCTACAGATACTTCAGGTGTTATCAATTTTCCTTGATTCTACATCATCACTTCTAAAAAAATGTTTGTTAAGCCAGTTGTTGTTTCACCAGCATAGCAGATCCAGACAATGCAAGTCTCAAGAAATTAATGGAATGTTTTAATATTTATTTTGGTTCTTGTCAATCATTTCCTTAGCTGCTCCATTGTTATATATTCACAGAATCTCGTACCCATAAAGTCTGATTGTCATGATAAGTCACATTTGGAAGTTATACATTGAGGTAATTGGATGAACAAGAGAATATTTTATCAGTAACTGGTTTCCATACTAGCAGCAGTCCAGTTTTTAGGTTGATATAAGTGATGAGAAAGCATGAAACTCATCTTTATTCAGTTTTAAATATTGCTATCTAGACTGTTAGCAATTCAGATGATCTCTCTCTTAAAACATCTGTTTCAATGTTCTTAAACATATTCCCATCAAGTATGAACAAAATTTTAGATATGTTATTTTTAAAGAGCTGCATTCTGCCACTTGATCTTAAATAACCATCCTAGAAAACATATGCGGAAGCAGAACTAAAGGAACGATACTATAAATTTATTTTTTGCTTATTAATAAGATGTAAATGATAATGAAATTATCAGTTTGGTCTGCAAACAAAATATTCAGACACAAAAATGGATCAAACTGTACTTCTAATGTACATACACACTCAAAATGATGGAAGCATTTTTACTAATGGCACTGAATAGCAAATAGAGTTATATTTCAACCACTTACAGTATTAAAAAAGAAGTAGTCATCATAGTTTTAGTAGTTGAATGAGATAATAATTATTTTTAATTTCATATTCTTTCTACCAACAAGAATTAACCTTGCAATCTAATCAATCATCTCACTGTGTTCCCACATATCAAACATTATATTTGATGCTGACAAAGAGAAGTTTTATTCTACCTATCCACACTCTCCAAAAGTGCATGTTCTTTCAGATATATTAATATCAAACTCTGGCTCCTGCATGGTAATTTTATCTTTGAAATCGAATCCTCTCAGAAACCCAAGTAAGAGTAAACCCTTGTGACTCATGCAGCTATAAGCTTGCCCAGCTTCAAATCAGCTCCATAAAGCCAGTTCTTCACCTCAACACTTGTACAATAAAATATTCCTCACAATTGTTTTTCTCTGTAAGCACAGATGGGCAGCCAAATCCATTCATGGAATTAAAGCCTACGTTCTGCCCAGGTTTACCAGCCTGGACACAGCCACGGGCTCACTCATGCAGTTCCCAGACCAGATCTGGATTTTATATCACAAGTTTTACCTATATTCTTGTACATATATTCACTGCAGAAACTGCCTGCTCATATACCCTGCTGACTGTACTTAGTGTGCTGCAGCTAGAGCAGATACAAAACTGTCTCATCCCAGTTGCTCAAATAAGCTTTGTGTAACAACAGCTCCTGCAGCTATCAACTGTCATTGTGTATGAGTTAATGTAAGTCTCTTTCCTATATCCTTTAACACAATCCTCCTTCCATTTAAAGCAAAACTTAGGGAAAAGAAAAGACATTGTTTTGGAGGATGCATTAAGTAAAGTCATATGAAGACTTAAGGCAAAAAGTGTATCAGACATCCAAACTTTTTATTGAAATGATGTGGAGTTCCTGAATGCAACAAATAGAAGTTTTGCATTATGGATTGTTGAGGTCAAAGTGAATATGTTTCCTATAGACATTTTCTTTCAGATGTATTCATAGGTACGTTTAGAGCAAACCTTGGGCTATGCTTAAATAGAAAAGACATTTTCAGATCTTCAGCAGCTGTTATGGTTAGATAGTTTTTCTGATCTATTGCTGCATTTAGACCAGGGTAGTTTATTACTCTCCATTTTTCACTGAGAGCTGGCATATTGCGAATTTTTTTTTCGTCTTCCTTATTACAAGCATCAGCTTAAATGATGCAAGTGTTGAAGTGAAGATCTGAGATTTTTCAGTGTATCACTTCTTGAGGCTGCACAATGTTGATACTAAAACAGTAAAATGAAATTATACAATACACTGTTCTTCATTGTATAATGTAACGAGAAAAGCTGTGGTGTTCTTGTCAAAATTCTTTACTTTGAAAGATGTAGAAGCTACAAGCTCTTCACTTAGCTGTTCTACACAGAGACAGAATCTGCTCTAGCAGAATATGACCCAAGATAATAGTGTTACAGTTTATTTTTAAAGGGCACAGTCAAGGTGAAACTAAAAATATATGTGCTCGTACGTATTTAAGGGCCCTCAGCAACTTAGATCAATCAAAGGTGAAAAGTATAAAAAGCTGTTCCTTAAAAAAATACGGTGCATGCATACACTCTATGCAGCTTAGACAAGTTTTTATTTGATTCCAAACAGTTTTATTTTCAGATTCTTTTCATTCCATAGAGTCAGTTCTCAAAATATGTTAATTTGAATGTAACTTCTTTCCAGTGGAAGTTATATCGACCTTTTTGAGCTGCTGTACCTTATACCTATACCAAAAAAAATCCCAACCATTTACCTCATTTCAATCACAAGTGTAAGGTGCTGATTCCTGTCTTTTTGGATTTAGGTTTTAAACACAGAAGAATCAAAGAGGAAATGGGCTTAAAATAAGTACTCAGTAGAGGAAGGTTCCACCTCAGAAGAGAGGACACATTAATGATTGCAAGTTCCTAGCTAGTGCTGTATCTGCATTGCCATTACAAGGACACAATCACTTGGCATGGAAACAGGTATGCACACATTTTCTCCCATGAATAAACAGTAGAAGTAGACCCTCATTGTAAAGTTTTTCACTTCAATTTTTGTGCTATTTCCCAATAGCACTTTTAGTACAGTTTTACCTGAATACTTAATTCCACTTAACAATAGTTTATTTTATTGTCTTTTCCCCTTCTTAAGAAGCTTTTAATTAACATTGACCAGTTGTCTTAAATTCACTCAAAAATTCCCACAAGTGCATAAAAGGGAAAGTATATCTAAGCACCGAAACTGGGACTATGGGAACATTTGGTGTTTTCTTTACTCACACTAGTCCTTCCATAAAGAAATAAATTTGCTGGTAATTCTTGAAAATAGTTAATAGAATACAAAATTTTTGACTGAGAAATACAGGAACTGTTGACCTAAGACTAAGGGAAACATGGGAATGGTGAACATAGGGACAGATAAATGAAAGGAGGTTATTTATATTTATATTTTTATAACTATATACAAATATATTTAATAAGTTTGTATAAAAAATGAAGCTTTTCTACATTAATTAATTCAATTTTTAGATTGTGAAAACATTCATTGAGCTAACAATGACTTTTTGGGTAAAAACATATACACAATGTTTTCACCTTTTCCCAGAACAAGATTATGATTGTGGATCATCTTTTCTGTGAATCTCAAGCAAATCCTAGCCTGAGAGCTCTAGAACTGACAAGAAATTGTAGCCCCAGGTGCTTGAGCACAAACCAGCCTATTCTGTGATGTTATGAAAAGAGGCTGATTTTTTCCTTTTGAATTTTGTGCTCCTTCATTGCCTTGTAAATTGTCAATCTACAGTTAGAAATGCAGTAACAGAAAGAAAGGGATAGCTTGGATTTACCTGAGCAAAATAAAGATTCGGTAATGATCAATAAAGTAAGTCACCAGAAATCATCTCCATACAACCTGGGGGAGCTGAGCTGGTTTTTTGAAGTCTTTTACAAGAAGCTGGAAACTAGGGCAACAGCACAGAATATGTCAACAAGTAATTTTTTTGGGTTTTTTTAAAAGGTGAAATTAACACCACACAGTAATGCATACATTGATGTTAGCATGAAGCACAGATCAGTTGGGCCAGATCTGTACAGTGCCAAATCTGATGCTGGGGACCCAAAACTTGGGGTCTACGGGGGACACTTCAGACTAATTAGAGTCTGGTGCCATGATCTTAATGCCCCTTGGCAGTTGAAGTGCACTAGGTGTGTCTTTCTGTCCAATGTAGTCTGAAAAGTGTCCTGATCATAGAGTTGAGCATGCTGCACAAGGGAAACAAACCAAAGCAATTGCAAGCAGGAGGCAACTGAGATTTATAGATTTGCTGCAGGAGAAAAGTGTCTATAGGGTTTACAAAAGAATAATGTAGGCCTCAGATTGGAAGAGAAGGCTAAAGACATTTAAATTTGAAATAATAAGGATCTAAAGGAGAAAAGGTAGGGGAGAAAAAGAGGTAGAATTTACAAAAAACCCCAAACAGTCTTGGATAAGGGTTTGAGTGTTTGGAACAGGGGAGAAAGGATTAAACCAGTTGCACTGAATGATGCAGCTTGTGTTCAGATTGTTAGACAGCATTGACACAGTGACTGCTGAAAAATGTAAAAGAATTTAAAGCATTGATCCACACCACAGCTGCAAACTTTACTAAATTGTATGCCTATATGAATGGGTGCAGCCATACAAAACAGTTTCTTCATTCTTTCTCTATTAATTTCACTAACCAATATAATTTCTACCTTGAAACAGAACTGAATGTTTTTAATTCTTTCTAAAACCAAAGTAGTCTACCTTTTGTTGGACTACTAAGAACAAAGCACTGCAGACAAAACAGAGGATCTTAAAATGAACTATTAGGTTTCTATTATAGACTTTCCAGGCATATCCAAGAGATGCCTGTCAATAGCATTTCTGGAGAGAATTTTATTTTGTATCTCATAAGCAATCCTTTTGTTTTCAGAGTTCAGCCCTCAGTTGGAGAGTGATTAGGAAACACAGGTATCACCTGTTGCTTCCCAATTGCCTCAGCATTAATAGGTATTTGACTTGCCAAACAATAGAAATAATAATAAAAAATCATCCCTGTAAGCAACATACACCATCAGTAACATTATTACAGGGCAGTCCTAGACCTGTTCTTGTTTTCAGGCCAAAGAATTACTGGTTGTAGCCTATAATAAAATGGACATACAGGTAGATCACTGGAGATGGTCTTTGCTGTCTCTGAAACTATCGTCATCCTACCTGAGCTGCTTGCTGAGAGTTGGTCTAAGAGAAACTTTTTTTTGGATTTCAAGATAGCATAGGAAGGATGATAATTATCTGAAGACACTGCTGCTGTGAAATCCAAAGTATTTTGATGAGCTACTCAGAAGACTGTATCTGTGGTAGTATTTGTATGTAGCTATATGTCTCTGTTTTGGCATGTCTTAAGTGCTTTCCTTGTACAGGTATATGCACCATATTTTGTAACTAGTACCAGAAATGAAAAAGACATTACAGCTGAACTAATTAGGTTTCAAGAACCACTTAATTATATTCTTGGGCTTAGCTTTGCTAAAATTTAATTAGAACTGGTACAGCAATAGAAAAAAGAGGAGAAAAAAAATTAAGGCAGCTTACTGAGTACATACAATATATTAATGCACTTTTTATTACGGACATAACTCCTTATGAGAATAATCCTATATTAGCAGATCCATGAGTAAAGAGTGATGGAATGCAGCTGATCTAAATCTAAAAGAGAAAATTAAAATCTGTTTATAAATAGCTATTAATTTTGCTTTCCAGGCTGTTTAATCCTTATTCATCCAATAAGTCATTGATTTCAAATGAAGTTATAATAGAGAAAAATTACAGGATTTCACCTCAATCCTTAAAAATATTGTTATTTTCTAGGAAGCTTTTTTATTTTATTTTTTTAAAGGGACGTTCTGCATACATTTTTCCAGTTTCTAAGTTGCTCCTAATTGAGAGATTTCTGATTTATAGCACAAGGGAGAAATTAGAGCAAGAAGGATACAGGTTAAAGGCCTTGAACAGGACTGGCTAAACCGTAGCAAGAGGAATATAAGGAGGAAATATTTAATAAGTTAAATGTTGCCTTTGCTTAAAGGTAGGAGAGCTGTAGCTCTGAAACTTGATAGCTTCCTGGCAATTCATCCTTGGATAGTTGGAATATGGAATGGAAGATGGAATATGCATTCAGTATTCAAACTCACTGTCTCGATCTTGTCATTTACATACCCCACAAAATACATATGTGTACACATACACACACACAAAAAAACCCCAAAACCAAAAAACACCAATGTATTGGTATCAAAACCTCCTTACCCTGTAGCCACTTTTCCAAAACAGCATATGTAATCCAGTAAATAGCATTTTACTGTTGTTAATAAAAGGTTACAGCCTTTTAATCACTCTGATCTGGTCTGCCCTTGGCCAGAGCAGGGCTGAGCTGGGTTGACCAGGCACACCGTGGCAAAGCGCCCGTTGCCCAGCCTGTCTTGAGCTCCAGCTCTGGGAGTGCTGCCCGGGAGGGACTGACAGCCCCAGGCAGTCCCTGATGGACAAATGGTCCTGGGGATATTGGGGGACTGCAGGGCAGCTTTCAATCCTTCCCTGGGAGCAGGGGGAAGGCAGCAGGCAGGGATGGGAAGAGGTAATATCTCTAAGGAGACCCAAAATTCAGGAGGAAGAAAACATCGACACCGTGTTTCTCCTGCCATTATCAACTTGAGCATCCTCCTTGTCCTCTAGAGAAAAACTCAGGACACCAAAGAGCTCATTTTAACTTCCCTTTCCCTGATTTTGCCCAGGGAAGACTGTGATATAATCTTTAGAGCCCAGAGGAACATTAAAAAAGTGATAAGAACATCAGAATGAAGGAGTAGGTACTAGATATATTTTTTTAATACAATGATTTTAAACACATAATTCATGAGACTTTTCTGTACTCATTATTTAGTTTGGACTGAGTTGTTAAAGTTCATTGGACTAACAGCAAATCCTTAAACTCTACCCATGTTCCCTGTTGCATATATCCCAGTTCAGTGTAACAAGAATTCTAAAAAATAAGTAGTTTTATAATTATAAGTCTAAGTTTTTCTATTTTACAGAATGCAAACTGTAACAGCGTTATCAGATTTAACAGTGCCAAAGTGCTTACATGAAATGAGGCTCTATGTGAAGAGCTCAAATGAAATCTCTGAGGAATGCTCACAGCACTGGATCTTTTGGAAGGATAGGTGTTTCGCTGTGTGCAAGTTCTCTTTGGCTCATTTAAATAGATGTGAAAATTATAGTCACAAAAATTAAAATAAAAATCAAAACAGTGTTCCAGCTACAATTATGAAGTAGCTGTTTGGTGCTGAATAAACAAGGTTAGTGTTTCCACAAATCAAAGCTACTTCATTAGCTGCTACTTTTTATGAGGTTGCTGAGGCAAATTTTACAATACAGTTTTAAACACCATTAACTTCATGACCTTATCATTAATACCTGGACACACAATTCAGATTGCATTAGTGAACTGAGTAACTCCTACTGTGGAAGTATACCTTCCTTCCTCCTTCCCCCCAAATCATTATAACAACACATAAAGGCAAATAGGGTTCATGCAAAACAGTACCTCTAAAGAGGCCATAATGTAGCCATGGGGAATTCTCTTTCACCTGTGAGCATAAACTCTTAAGCATGTAGGTATTATATTCAAATTCTTCAAAGGAAAGCATTTGGTAGCAGCATGCACTTTGATTGCAATATTCTGGCAGAAGTACTGGTTTTAGAATCTAAATGACCTGCCAACAGCACTGCAAGGAAAAAAATAATTATAAGAAACAATTATTATAATAATGATAGACCTGCACCTGTTATTTTACACTGCCAGCCAAACATAGTTTCATTAAAACAAAACAAAAGTAGAACCAGTGTAGAATGAGATGCAAGTAAAGGTGGTGTGTTGATGGCTTGAGGCTTGGTGATCCATTTATAGCGTTACAGATTTTTAGTTTCTCTTAGTGAATGAGTAATTTGGATAATGCGTGGAGGATTTCATCATGTCATTTACAACTGCTCATGTGCTTTGAATAACTGTGTGTCAAACAAATACTGTTTCTTAGTCACTCTATTCTAGCTTCAATACAGCACCTTTCTGTTAACAAATGAATAGTACAAAGTTGACAAATCAAAACCTTCTGTTCACCTTAGCTTGTGATTTAGAAAGGTTAAAAAAACCCTTCTAATTAAAAGAGCAGAAATATATAAACACAGAATTTGAAATCTGCCCTTGTTGCTTCAATATTTAAATTGAGAAGATGTAGGTGATCTTCATGTAAATTAGTTTAATTTTTAATGTTAGGTCTGTTTTTGCAAGGCAGAGGACATTAAGAAACTGTATTAAAGAGAAGGGGAGACAAACTTATACAAGTAGAAGCTGCTTCCATTTTGTAAAAATAAGACAAAATGAACACATTTTTACTTGTCTTCACCTTACCTAGATACTGCTTTTCTCCTGACCATTTATAATGGTACAGTTTTAGTGTATCATTAATCTTGAAAAGTATTTGAAAATTTGTTCTAATATAAGATTTTTGTAATCGAAACAGAAATATTTTAAATACTTCAGTAAAAGTACTAAACCCAGTGTTGATGCATGTAAATAAGTCAAAACAAAGCCCAAGTAATATGACAGAATGCACAGAAGATGAGACTTTCAGGTGCTTGGTAGCAGTTGTGATGCATTTTGGTGAGTTGTGATCTTTCCTGTCCTATATGACTACTTTCTCATTAGGAACCATTTCCTGAATTAATAATTTCACTAGCTAAAAGGAAGGGATTGTCTTGTATATCACCAGAGATTAAATGCAACCACAGTGATCAGATCAAAGCCTAGTAGAGTGCTCTCTAGCCCTTTTTAAAAAACTCTTTTTAATGCACATTTGCTAAAGCTTAACAATATGATCTCTAATATCATGGGAAGAGACAAAAAATATAAGAGTATAATTTTAATGTTTTATAATGGAGGGCAAAAAAGGATGAAGATCCTTATGGAATAAAACACTGTTCTCCATGATCCACTGTTAAATGTTCACAGGCGTACCAGTTCTCCACAGACCACTTGGTGGAAATCTGTGTTCAAGGAAAACCAGACAAACTCTGAGAAATGTTTAGATTAACAGGTGTGACTTGCTTACCATGGAAGGAACAGTGTTATACACTACCCACATATCAACCTGAAATTGTTCTCAAACACAAAGTGACAACTCCACAGCCATAGATTCAGGACACTAATAAGATTTAATGTCTTCACTTTTTATACCTACTACTTGATTTGCTAATTTGAAACTAACCACTTAAGCTTATAAACAAACATTAGATTCTTCTGAGCACTCACCACCTGAGCCTGGGATTGTGCTTCTGTCTGAGTCAAGATATTTTCACAGAATCCTGTCACTGGGCACCACTGAAAAGAGCT
>NW_010319516.1:331-3929 GCF_000700745.2 Antrostomus carolinensis | reverse complement strand
CCCAAACCATTCTGTGATTCTATGATTCTTACAACTCCCTGTTCACTCACCACAAACCATGTGTCAGTACCGCTGATGTTACATGTCTGCACATCTTCAAACACTATCGCACTGTTCATTAAAATCCTCCATCTCTCTAACGTTGGAATTGATAGGAAAAGCTTCTCAATTTCAGCACGAAGGAAAAGTTTGAACTGCTGGAGGCGTTGGAGGCCACGAAGATGTGCTTTTCTGTCTCTAGACAACCACACGTGACATCTGTTTTGGTCAGCAATTAGCACAGTAACATTCAACAGATCATTTGACTGCAGCATGACTGGCTGTCTGTGTTAAGATTGGTTTGGGTTTTTTTTGCCCAACTCCTTCCATCTAGAATTTAAGAGTCTGAAAGTTTGGATTTTCCCACCCTCCCTTGCTCTGAACTGCTTATAACAACAGGACTGAGAAATTTTGTTGTGAGCATTTAGAAATCACTAAGTTATCATGACACTCCTGACTTTCTTGCATCGAGCAACTAGGAGGACACAGCACTAAAAAAATCTCTGCTTTTAAAGTTAAATTATTTCATGATGTATTTTCAGTTCTATTAGACTCACTTTTCCAGCAAAATAAAACAATATCCTGGCACAATTACTTTGGGATACAAATTGGAATTTTATGCTTAACCAGATGCATTTCTTTACAGCCACATCCTCTATTTTTTCCACATAAAATGTAGAATATAACAGCAAAAGGCATTCTTGGGCCAGGTCATCCTGCCACCAATGAACAAATTAAAGGACAGCCTGACACAAGTGTGGTCACACTGGAAAAGGCTTTGGACAGGACTCTTCATTCCTGCATGTGTCACTAGCAGGAGCTTTGTTTCCTAATCAATGTGAATTTCACTGGCACAATTAAATCTCGACTAAACCCAAATTACACCTTCAACATTTCAGTCATTAAAAAGTCACTTCAGTCGTTAAAAGCACTCACCTTAAGTTCACATCTGAGAATATGGTCTTCAGAGAGATTTATAGCCATGACTCAGACCATTTTACTCTTATCCTTATAGTCAGAAAAATGCAGCACTGGCTGTTCTAGAGAAAATTGTCAACTAAAACAAATAATAGAATCTGAGACTGGTTTGGATTGGAAGGGCCCTTAAAGATCACCCAGTTCCACCCCCCCTGCCAGCAGCAGGGACACCTTCCACTAGACCAGGTTGCTCAAAGCCTCATCCAGCCTGGCCACAAACACTTCCAGGGAGGGGGCATCCACAACTTCCTTGGGCAACCTGTTCCAGTGTCTGACCACCCTCACAGTGAAGAACTTCTTCCTAATATCTCATCTAAACCTCCCCTCTTTCAGCTTAAACCCATTTCCCCTTGTTTTGTCATTAACTGCCCTTATGAAAAGTCCTTCCCCAGCTTTCTTGTAGGCCCCAAGAAATCACTGAGCTGGTTTCTGTGCTGGCAGGTGGAAAACAATTACCTGGCGTTAGGCAGCTGCCAGATTTCTGCGTTAGAGAAATGGTACAACACACTGGAATGACTTTTCAAATTCTTTTTCATGATTCTGCAGTAAAATATCTCCAGAGTAATAATCCCTTCAAGGTATCTTGTAATTCAGTAACAGCCTCTTAAGCTCAGATAATACCATGAAAGAGGAGGAGGATTTGTTATCAGTGGATCCAACTGTAGTTTTGGAGCCTCTCGATTTGATTGCAAGCACTGACACAGCACACAGGCAGCTCAGCACACAGCAAAACAAACCCTCAGACTCTGTCACAGCCTTACACTTGCCACAATTAACATTTCTGCAGTACCCATCCTACATAACTTAAAACTAAATATTTACTCCAGTGGAACATTCTATAATTGATGATTCAGTTTCTGCTTCTACAAAGATTTTTGTTCCTAAGGAAAAAAAAAAAAAAAAGAAAGCCTGTGTTTTGGTCTCACTTTCACAAATGACATCAAATGACTAATAACTAAAGCTTCTCCCTGCAATATTTACTTGGTTCTTGCACAAGCCTGGGAAAGAATAAAACTAGAAATTCAGCAGGGAGAAGGGCACAGTCGATCTCCTGAACAATCCACTGCTCCCTGGAAAGTTCATCCAAAGCAGCGCTCGTGTTTCTGTTCCTTAACACACAACAGGCCCACATTTTAGAATAAGGACTTGCTCTCAAGTCAGGCTCAACACTTGCACAGCTCTGGTGGCCAAGAGAAACCTCCATTCCCTGCCTTTACCCCCATGTGAACGTCTGGTAAATCACATTTCACAGAATCACAGAATGTCAGGGATTGGAAGGGACCTCAAAAGATCATCCAGTCCAACCCCCCTGCCAGAGCAGGAACCTACATGAGATCACACAGGAAGGCGTCCAGGCGGGTCTTGAATGTCTCCAGAGAAGGAGACTCCACACCCTCCCTGGGCAGCCTGTCCCAGGGCTCTGGCACCCTCACTGTAAAGAAGTTTCTTCTCAAGTTTAAGCAGAACCTCCTGTGTTCCAGCTCACACCCATTGCCCCTTGTCCTACCATTGGGCATCACTGAGAAGAGCCTGGCTCCATCCTCCTGACATTCGCCCTTTACATATTTATAAACATTAATGAGGTCTCCCCTCAGTCTCCTCTTCTCCAAGCTAAAGAGCCCCAGCTCCCTCAGCCTTTCCTCAGCAGGGAGATGC
The DNA here is from genome assembly GCF_000700745.2 of Antrostomus carolinensis. Lineage (NCBI taxonomy): Eukaryota > Metazoa > Chordata > Aves > Caprimulgiformes > Caprimulgidae > Antrostomus > Antrostomus carolinensis. The sequence continues at coordinate 1,256 of NW_010319516.1, read as the reverse complement.
TCCACTCCCTTCATCATCTTGGTGGCTCTGTGCTGGACTCTCTCCAGCAGTTCCCTGTCCTTCCTGAACTGTGGGGCCCAGAACTGGACACAATATTCCAGATGTGGCCTCACCAGGGCAGAGTAGAGGGGGCGGAGAGGCTGCTGCTGTAGGATGTGTTTGGTAGTCAGAAAGTTCCCATGAAATTCGAGGGCACAGTGCTGGCTCATGGTCATCCTGCTGTCCACCAGGACTCCCAGATCCCTTTCCCCTATTTATCCACAGAGCAGTTATCTCTTCATTTTAAGTTGACATCTATCAATTTTTCTTTAGTAACTCTTTATTTTCACACCCTGTAACACAACTCAAGGAACTCAGTTGACATATCTACTCCTTAATAAGACTGACAGGCAAAACTTCAAGCACAGGCTCACATCTTAAAAATAATAATTCTAAAGAAATATTTTGCTAAATAATTATTTTAATTATTTATATTTATTTTTATATTTATAATTATGCCTTTGCTAAATAATTATTCCCCTCTCCAGCACAACTGCTTAAGCTCCTGAACAATCAAAGTCACCGCACGCAAGAGGGGAAAGGGCAGAGATTTTGTTTGATCAGGATTGCTAAATCCTCACGCAGAGCCTGGACTTCCTCACTTAACCTTGTTCCTAATGCTCTCCAAAATTAAAATGTGGGACTCCTGCCCAGTAAACCAAAAGCCAACTATCAGCAAACAGGAAAACCAGAGTTAGCTGAAGGAAGGATGTGATGGGGAGGGAAAATTTCACCACTTTTCAGAACACACCGTATATTTTACTCCTGCTCACCTCCCACCTCGTTAAGAGATATGGGAGGAGAGGAGAGGGCACCCCAGCTGCCCCCACCCCATCAGGTACCCAAGCTACAAGCTAATTTATCTGGGTCTTACCTGTGCTGCAAG
>NW_010319516.1:0-314 GCF_000700745.2 Antrostomus carolinensis | reverse complement strand
CAATTCCCAGCACCTCTATGGGCACAGAAACAGTCTCTCAAGGAAAGGGAACCCTCCCTTGACTCTCCAGTCCTGGCAGGAGAGGGGCACAGACCCCTGCCCCATGCAAAGGGGAGCTCATCCTCTCATCTTCCTGCCAGCCCAAGAGAAGGGTGCTCAAAAAACCCCTTGCCCCAAGGACCCTCCTTCCATCTGTGCAGGAACCCCCTCCTCAGGCATGCCCATACCTCAGGGAACCCCGCCCTTAGACCTCAGGGGGGTACCCCTCCACCTCAGGGAGCAACCCCCTTCACCTCAGGGTACCCCACACAGCA
>NW_010319515.1:0-6792 GCF_000700745.2 Antrostomus carolinensis | reverse complement strand
AATTTATTTAAAAATAAATAAATTTTAAATATTTTAAAATTAAATATCCTGAGGTGTCTTTCTGAGAAATCATCTTTTTTGATCAGCAAGTCATCACCTCCTACTCCAACCAATGTCCTTGGTTACCCCTCTACCTTTTAGTGCTCATCCAAACGTAAATCAATCCCCATCCCCAATTTCTAAATGATAAATTAATTAATTTATTAATTCTAAATGATAAATTAATTAATTTCTTCCTGTAACAACAGAGAAAGATTGAGGAGTCTTTTCTCCACCCGGGCTCTGTCTAACCTGGATTTCAATGACTTGTCTTCAATAGGAAGAAGAACAAATCTCACCGGGACATTAAGAGGATGCTGTGTGAATGTCCTCCTCTCTCCAAAGAAGAACGAGCTCAGGGGGAGGTTGCTTGTGGAGAAGACTGTCTCAATCGCCTGCTCATGATAGAGTGGTAAGTACTAGTTCATGAGATGACCAGAGTTGGGTGATTGGGTGGTCTCATCCATGAGATGATTTAGGAGCTCTTAAAATAATCCAGATTTTCCTGAGTGGTGGCAACAAGCTGCCTGGGTGATCTCATTTTCACTGGCTGATGTGGATTGTATCTTCAGAGCTTACCTACCAGCATTTAAACCTGACCTTAGATCTTCTGCAGGAGGTTGGACCTTAGCAACTTCTTGTTAAAACCTGCTACAAATGTCTGGTGTCTTCTGCTCCTCAGCCTTAACTCTGGTCCATCATCAGCATGGTTGGAGGGAGTCTGAAATACAAACATAGCTCTGCTTGAGCTCCTTATTTCTCCTCATTTCTGTTTTTGCATCTCTCTCCTCTCCCCAGAGCCTCACCAGGAGACCTCTCTTTGTCTCCTTTGCCTTCCTGGAAGAGGCTTGGAGAAGGATTCACCCCCTGGCACAAGAATTGTCACCAGCTGGGGATGGAAAGAGAGGAATTCACCTGGCAGAACCTCTGCCCTTTGATTTTTATTCCATAGCCCAGGCAGTAGATGTAGGGGAAGGGGATATCTTGGGGGAGGAACCCAGAAAAACATGGAGAGAAGAGGCAAATTCATCCCATTTTGATTCTAGGACATTAAAATACGGCGACATTCACATTCCCAATGTTTTGATCTTCCTTCCAGAAAGAAATTGTCTGCATTTGCATGTTGACAGTCAGATGCTGATGCTTTTTATAGCAAAACTCGTTTGAAGGTTTTACACTGAATTTATTATGGTTCCTTGGTATCTTCTTTCCCATCTGAGCTGTTTCTCTTCTCGCTGTTGGGAATTGATTTGTTCCTTTTCCTTCCCTTTAGTTCTTCCAGGTGCCCAAACGGTGATTACTGCTCCAACAGACGTTTCCAGAAGAAACAGCATGCAGATGTTGAAGTGATCCTCACTGAAAAGAAAGGCTGGGGCCTGAGAGCTGCCAAAGATCTGCCATCGTAAGCCTTTGCTCTTTGAATCTCATCCCCGTGCTGTTTTACTCCCTCGTGAAGGGAAAATGAGTTGCTTGTGTCTTCTTCATTCACTACTGAGGTTCTTCCAGCTTTATATACTGTCCTTGTCCTCTGCCAAGTGTCCCTCTTAATTATTGACACCTGCGTATCCACTAATTGCATGTTGGATCTCCCACTCTGGTTTTGTTCTCTTCTCATTAGGGTTTCTGACAGTCTTGCCATGGATTCATCTTGTCTTTAATCTGTCTTCTTGTCTTTCTCTGTCCACACTATATGGTGTCAGAGGAGTACACACTCTAGATGTGTTCTTCTCCTCCTCCTCCTCCTCCTCCTGGACTGGGCACTGGTGAGGCCGCAGCTGGAGTGCTGGGTTCAGTGTTGGGCCCCTGAGTCCAAGAAGGACATGGAGGTGCTGGAGCGTGTCCAGAGAAGGGCAACGGAGCTGGGGAAGGGTCTGGAGCACAAGTGTGCTGAGTTCCCTTGTGGCTGAGGGAACTGGGGGTGTTGAGCCTGGAGAAAAGGAGGCTGAGGGGAGACCTTGTGGCTCTGTGCAAGTCCCTTGGAGGAGGGTGGAGAGAGGTGGGGGTGGGTCTGTTCAACCAAGGCCCAAGGGACAGGCCAAGAGGAAATGGGCTGAAGTTGTGGCCAGGGCAGTTGAGATGGGATGTGAGGAAGAATTTCTTTGCTGCAAGGGTTCTGAGGCATTGGAAGGGGTTGCCCAGGGCAGTGGTGGAGTCCCCATCCCTGGAGGGATTGAAGAGTCGTGTAGACACAGTGCTGAGGGACATGGGTTAGTCATAGGGGACTGGTCAGTGTTGGGTTCATGGTTGGACTCCATGATCTCAAAGGTCTTCTCCAACCAAACAATTCCATGATTCTATGATACCTGCCTAAAACACTGACTAGTCAGTCCAGGTGGAGCTGGGCAGGAGCTTTTGCTTTCCCAGTGCTCTCCTGGAAAGCACAAGGAACGAGTTGAAGGGTTCAGGGTGATATTAACCAGGGGAAGACTTAGGACAGGTATCAAGAAAAGCTGTTCCATGATGCATTGTGGTGGCCTGTGGGGTTTGAAGCTTGACTGCACTGCAGGATGCAAGCTCTGAGGTTTGTGTCTTGAGTATAGAGGTAACTGCTTGTTCTCTTCTATCTCTGCTTTAAAATTCACCTTTTTATGGTTAAAAAGGATATTTAATTAACCCTTCATTTCACCCACCAGACCAGCAAAGTGCAGGCAGGTTTTCCATTTCCACTGAGGAAATCCACCTGCCAGCACCTTCTCTTCCTACTTATTTTCCTCTTCACATCACCCTCAAGGTCTTGTTCCTTTACAGGATAAACCCTGCTCAAAGGAGGAGCTTTATTTTCGTGTCTGGGCTTTTTGCTGTGATACACCTACCTATGTGATAGCATTAAAATAATAAATTAATTAGAATTGGTTGAGATTAAGGTGTATAATTATCATAACTACACCCCCAAGATGAGCAGGTTGTATTCAGTCAGCCCATCTCAGCAGCATTTCTTTTCTCAGTGTTTCTTGCTTGTGACTAAACAGAGTGATTCTTTTTCCCCCCCCTCTTTTGACTTTACAGCAACACTTTTGTCTTGGAGTACTGTGGAGAAGTGCTGGATCACAAGGAGTTCAAGGCTCGGGTGAAGGAATATGCCCGGAATAAGAACATTCACTATTATTTCATGGCCCTGAAGAATGATGAGGTGAGTGGTGTCATCACTGTGTGTGGTTTTGGGGGAGGCTGGTTGGGCTCAGCCCTGGTTTTGTTCAATGCTGACTCCCTGTGAAGCCACTAAGCAACGTTCTGAATCTATGAAAAATGGTTTCTTCAGGAAAGGAGATTTTAGGTGGCTTTGTGTTGTCAGACCACATTTTTTTTAACCCATTCTTCAGTTTCAACCTGGTTTATTAGAAGTCTGGTGGCTTAACTCTATCCCAGTGTCCTTGGAGAGGAGACATTGTCCTCCTAAAGGAAAGGATGGAGTATGGCCAATCCCTTCCACACAAGCAAACCTCTATGGGAGAGAAACCACATCTGTGTCCCAGCTTTTATCTTACCCCTGGCCTGGGCACTGGTGAGGCCACAGCTGGAGTGCTGGGTTCAGTGTTGGGCCCCTGAGTCCAAGAAGGACATGGAGGTGCTGGAGCGTGTCCAGAGAAGGGCAACGGAGCTGGGGAAGGGTCTGGAGCACAAGTGTGCTGAGTTCCCTTGTGGCTGAGGGAACTGGGGGTGTTGAGCCTGGAGAAAAGGAGGCTGAGGGGAGACCTTGTGGCTCTGTGCAAGTCCCTTGGAGGAGGGTGGAGAGAGGTGGGGGTGGGTCTGTCCAACCAAGGCCCAAGGGACAGGCCAAGAGGAAATGGGCTCCAGTTGTGGCCAGGGCAGTTGAGATGGGATGTGAGGAAGAATTTCTTTGCTGCAAGGGGTCTGAGGCATTGGAAGGGGTTGGCCAGGGAAGTGGTGGAGTCCCCATCCCTGGAGGGATTGAAGAGTGGTGTAGACACAGTGCTGAGGGACATGGGTTAGTCATAGGGGACTGGTCAGTGTTGGGTTCATGGTTGGACTCCATGATCTCAAAGGGCTTTTCCAATCCAGGCCATTCTGTGATAGCTGGAGCAGGAAAAGGTGATGACTTCTACATGGGTTGTATTCAAACACACCATGTTTGTAGCTCTGTTGCTCCCTATTTCTGCCTGGCACAGAAAGAGGGAGGCTGTTTTACGCTGTTTTACTCTGTTTTACTCTATTTGTTGTTTCTTTTCTTTGCTTTTCAGATCATCGATGCTACCCAGAAAGGAAACTGCTCTCGTTTTATGAACCACAGCTGTGAACCAAACTGTGAGACACAAAAGGTAAACTGCTGCATCAAAGCTCCTGCCTTCTCCCTTCCTCTCCCTTGCAACTCAGCGAGCTCAGTGAAAAGCTTTCCTCCTTTATTTTGGGTTTATTTTGGGTCTGTTTGTTTTGAGATTTTTTTTTTGTTGTTGTTGGAACTTAGTGAAATGGAAACAGTTACCTATGAAATGGGCAAGTAGAGCCAAACCCATTAACAAATTTTAAATGTATTAATGTATTCAAAATGTATTTAAATGGATTAAAAAATGCTGTTTGAAGGGTTATTCTTGGTAATTTAAAGCCAAAACCAGAGTCAAGCCTGGCTTTTGCACTAATTCTTGTCATCTTTTCTCTTCCCTTAGTGGACTGTGAATGGGCAGCTCAGAGTTGGATTTTTCACCACCAAACTGGTCCCATCAGGCTCAGAGCTGACCTTTGATTACCAGTTCCAGCGATACGGGTACGTTTTAACTCTGCTTAAGCTGCTGGAAATGGGATTTTGGGAATGTTGGTGTGATGAATAAATCCTGCTCTGCAACAAACCATTGCAAAGCCTCATTCAGCAGAGCTGCTGGAAATGAGCTGCAATTCACCTGTATTAAAAAAACCAACCTGGCTCCAATCTCTTCCATTTCTAACACAGGAGATTGGGGGGAGGAATTTCCCATTCATTTAAGTTTTGGGGTGGTTTTTTTTTTCTGTGTTACTTTATTACCTTTTTGTTCCACTTCACACCATCTCTCCTCAGTGGAAATTTCCCAAAGAATTCTCTTGATTGTTTCTTTCCTCTGTCTAATTATTAATTACCCAAGCTCCAGCCTTTGCGATACTCTTCAATAATGCCTCTTCTTCCCCACCCCACCCCTTGTTTTACGACTTTGCAAATACTTGCAGAGCTGTAAAACCCCAACAGATAACACATTCCCTCTTCCTGGCTGATTCCAGGAGTGCAGGTGTGCAAGCTCCAGCGTGGGCTTTGGCTCCTTACTCTAAACCTGAGCCTAATATTCTTTATATTACTGCTTGTCCTTCTATATGCTGAATTATTTCACTCTCTTTCATGCAATTAGCACAAAATAGTGTCTGACAGGCTTGAAGAACCATGTAATTATGAGATTAATTGTAAATCCATTTTATAATTCCTAGGTTTTACTGAAGATCTCATAGCAGCCTTCCAATACCTGAAGGGGGCCTACAAGGAAGCTGGGGAGGGACTTTTCATAAGGGCAGTTAATGACAAAACAAGGGGAAATGGGTTTAAGCTGAAAGAGGGCAGGTTTAGATTAGATATTAGGAAGAAGTTCTTCACTGTGAGGGTGGTCAGACACTGGAACAGGTTGCCCAAGGAAGTTGTTGATGCCCCCTCCCTGGAAGTGTTCTCGGCCAGGCTGGATGAGGCTTTGAGCAACCTGATCTAGTGGAGGGTGTCCCTGCTGAAGGCAGGGGGGTTGGAACTAGATGATCTTTGAGGTCCCTTCCAATCCAAACCAATCTATTCTATGATTCTATGAATACAGTTGTTTAAGGAAGGTCTCTTCCTTTTCCCTCTGGTTCCAGCTTTATGCAACACTCTCTACAGAAGAATCAGAAATGAATTTTTAATTGCATTATAAAATTATTTATATTAAAGTGTCAGGTGCTGTCATGTAGTTTTTTTGATCCTGATGCAATCTTGCAGCAAGGCAGGCAAACTTAAACCTGTTTGATATCTAGGCACGTGGGAATATCTCTAAAACTGAGGGAAATATATAATATACAGTCTACACACCCAGAATTTTAATTTTGTCTATATATGGCTTAATCAAAATTATTAAGGGTTTTGTATTCTGACCCTGTTAGGGCCTCTCTGATGGAGAATCATTTTGATTTATAAATATATTGATTCACTCTGATATCTTGTATATTTGAGTTCAGTGAGCCTAGTCTTGTCTTGCTGGAGTTTTCCAGCTCTGATCTCTTTGGACATCCTTCCTGAGCTGAGGTTCTGCTTCACAGAAGATCCTGCTTCCCTGTTTTTTACCATGGTCCTCCAGTGGATTATGTACATTTCCAAAAAAAAAACCCCAAATCATTCTCCCAAGCAATTATGGCATATAGTTTAAAATTTATGGTGTGTCAAGTAGAAAATATAGAGGCTTTGTTGAAATATTGCCTGATTAGAATATAATTTAAATCTCTTCTGCCCTCCATGGCAAAAAACCCTCTTCCACCTGAATTTTACTGCTTCCACAAATCCTCGGACCATTCTTTATTCTGCAAATAAAATACAAACCCTTTTTCCTAATGAAGATATAATCTCAGTTGATTGCAATGTGTGATAAGAAGTTACTAGATCCAAAACCACCACTTTTTCCTTTCTGGTTCTTGGTTCTTCACCTACCAAGAGCTTGGAACTGCAGCAGGCTTTGGTTTCCAGCTCAGACAACAGGGGATCATTGGAGCTGTGTAAGAAATCACAGAATCCCAGAAATCATAGAATCCCAGACTGGTTTG
>NW_010319514.1:0-6232 GCF_000700745.2 Antrostomus carolinensis | reverse complement strand
AAAAATATATATAAAAACCTATTGTATTGTACATACACTTGCAGTGGTGTATGTATTTGGAACAAATAGTACTTTCTTGTTCACCACCAAAAAATAATGTTTTTCTGAGGCTGAGAAGAGGAAACTTCCTTTCAAATTCCTGATGCCTCTATCTTCACCTGTTTGAAAAAAGAAATGAAATACATGTTTCGGTGATACATAGACTTGTGTGTTTGTCTCTTGAACTGCTTATGTTGACTGAAATACTAGAAATTGGAAAATGAGAAATAGTCACTGCCCAAAGGCAAAGATCCAGACAATCTCTTTAGAGACAAACTTTGAAAATACTGTTTCTGTTCTTGTGTCAAACTGTGCGTGCCTGCAGTAATGTGCTCCTGTTTACCTCACAGCAGGACTGGGACTGTTTTTTGTAGCACATAACAGTTTAAATTTGATGAATGGTTTATATAGTCCCATTTCACTGTTCAGACCTGACTGACACTTTGCCAGGTTATTCTGAACCCTCAGGGGCAAGTTTCATTGTTGAAAACAGGCTATTGTGTGAAAGTGTTTTGTCCATCGTGGATACAGGTCAGGAAGTAACGCTACTGAAGCGGAAAGGTTCAGAAAGTAGCCTGTGAGAATGAGCTAAGCAAATTCAGCCTAACTGGGAAGGCATCGTGTTTTTTCAACTGTGTGGCACAGCTTAGCATGTGTAGTGGTAAATTCTCAGTTACTGACAATTTCTCCATCCAGGCTGAGTGTTTTTCTGCTGAGCTTCCTCTTATTGTGGGAAGGTGAGCCACAGCACCCCAGCCATGCATGTTCTGCCAGAGCTGCAGTCCAGCCTGTGCCTAGATGCAGTTTTTCCCCAGGACAGCTTGGGACTACACAGAAAGCAGGTGCCAGGCTGGATAAATCAATCTGGCAGTGGCTGCTGCTGTCTTTTCAAGGTACTCTGTGGACCCAGAGCACCATCTGTGCGTGCTAGTCGCAGGATGCGCATCCCTCTTTCTCTTCCCTTGAGGAATGGAGCAGTCAGAAGCAGACTGCTGCCTCGGTTAGCATAGTTTGCCTGTCCTCAGCCTGTGTCCAGTGTCTGTTTCTAAGGTTGTGCTGAGGGGTGCTGGAGAGAGCAGACTGCAGGCATTGCATGAAATGGGGCTTTTCCCAAAGTGCAGGAGCACTTGGGAGTTTCAGAATCTATACAACCCCAATGTATTTTTACTTTGTGGCATATTTGATCATCTTTGTGGAGCTTCAGATTTGGTTAATACTAAGGATCTGTTGCACTATTTTGTTTTCCAGACAGCAAGCGCCTGGATGTGAGCTGGAGCTTATTTAGTAGTTAGTGACAACAGTGTCCTTTGGTCACACCTTTATTTGACAGGTGTGACCAATAAATGTCACAAAGTTATGTTCTGAGCACACTGACTTTACTCTTAAATTCAGAAACATATGCTAACTGTTTCTTAACTTTCTTCTAAACAGAATCTCAATCAAATCATTCTAATCAGTCTGACAGTGGAGTTTCTGACACGCAGCCAACTGGACATGTCCGTTCCCAAAGTATTGTCAGCTCCATGTTCTCCGAGGCCTGGAAACGAGGCACTCAACTGGAGGAATCCAGCAAGGTAACAAGAAGACTTTAGTTTGAGAACCAACACCCAACAAAATGTATGAGACAGAGCGATGCCTCTTCCAGCTCTGTCTTGAGTGCGATTTCTTCTCTTTTTTACTCTATGTTCTTGCCATACGCTGCCATATAATTGTTTTTTCAGGAATTACTTTTTCAGGGAGTTCAGCCCTGGAGTCTTCTGTTCTTGCTTTTATTTGTGTGCACAGAAGCCCTCTGTTCTTTGAAGGCATGATTAACAGCTCTTCCCATACAATCCTATTAGCTAATGTTGAATAAAGACAAAATAAAAAGATCAACTGTTAACAAGTTGAATTAAATTTTTTTACTAAGATCTTTTCTGCAGTTAACTAGACACATCTTTCCATTGTAAAGATGTGAATAACTGAGACCTGCAGGCAGGTATATGTATTTAAGAAGTAGTCCAGTAGTTTTTACTCAAATGTTTTCTATTATAGTCAGTGGAAATGGAAACAGTAACCATAGATGTGGTCAAAGCAAAAGAACTAAAATGAACAGCAGTTGTGGATTGAAGCAGATTTGGTTATCTCCTGTTGCTGGTAGAGAGTTACAGCAGATTTTAACCCATTGAAGCCTGGGGCTCAGGTCTGTTGTGGTTTGGTTAGTTTTCTGTCCTTTCTGTGGTAGTTGACTGATGTGGTTCCTGGGGAGTACTTGCAGACACATCAGAATTGCTACTTAAGCTGGGTTGTTGTCAGGCTCAAAGGGATTTCCAGGTACCTGAACAGCCATGACGTCAGTATTAACTGCAGCAGTTATGTGTGGAAGTACATTGGCAGGATGCTATGAGAAACTATCTTTTCTCCTGTCAGTTTTGAATCTTCCACACACCTCAAGTTCAAGCTAGAGAAGCAAGCTTTTTAAAACTAAAACCACAGGTCACTGCACCTGACATTGGTGCATCAGATAAATAACTAAAAATAAGACAGGGCATCACGTTTTCAAATAAGAAAGCACATGTGGCACATTGTGAAATTGACGTGGCTCCATTCCTTTGGATTCATAACTTTTCTGCAGTGCTTGCTGGCTTGGAAATTGTCTGATTCTAATAGTAATGTAGTACTCAGCCCAGGAATGTAGCTTGCTAAATTGTGATCCAAATTTCTGTGCTGTGTGAGTGCAACATCTGGTGCATGTTCATCAGCAGATGGCTTGTGTATGTGTACAGGGTGCATCATTTCTGCAGGAGCGGGGTAGATACAAAAAATAGGGCACTTGAGTCTGTCTAGCATGTATCTGACAGAGGTGAGAGTACTGCTATGAGAACTGTAATGTTACTGTTCCCTGAAGTTTTGCTTTTAATTTGAAAATCTTGCTGCTACACTCCCTGTGAGCTTTTAGAGAAAGGTTTGAAGTTTACAACAATGGGGTCACTGTTCTTATCAAGTCTGTAATGCTGCTGGCAATTGCTTATTTAAATAAACCCCAAGAACTTTTGTTGTCTGACTAAAGGCATTTTAAAAAGAAAATATTCAGACTGCTCCCTGTTGAGGACCATCTATGTTTCAAGATTTCATCAATTTGAATTTGTTCTGTGTACAAATACAAGAAACGGTATATTTCTCTTCCTCATGTGTAACACTGTTGTAAAACTTCCAAATAATCCAAAAGAAATTAACAGTGTAAAATTACAATTCGAAGCCATGTTAAAAAATTCTCACTAAATTGGTGACAAATTTACCTTCCATGAAACTACAGTACATGCTTTTTTATCCTGTACCGGTCTGGCTCAAGGAACTTAAATAGCTAATAAATCAGACTGTCAGTGAAAAATGTTAAACTGTGTGGCAAAAAAGGAATTGAGTGTTTAAAAAAATTGTAATTTACATGAAAAGGTTGTTGCAGTTTCAGTGATATTGAGACATGATGGTTTAGGCAGATCAGTCTCCAAACAGTTATTTCAGAGGTCGTTATTCCACAGTGCTTTGGTGACAAAGCTGGCTTAAGAAGTTCATACGGGCAGGTTGCTGCAAGCAGCAGAATTAATGGAGACTTGTCCAGCATGTCCCTTCCCCTTCTGCAACAGCTCTCATCACCCTCAGCAAGCAGGGCAGAACAGATCATGCTTTGGCCCAGCAGGGAGATGACACTGAGGCTGGCCAGTCAGACAGGTTGCTCTGCTGGTTGGCCAGTGGCTAACTGTTCAACAAGTTAAAAATGGGTGAGTTCTGCCTGCTTTTCCCTCATTTACCAGGTGCCAGTAACTTCACAACAATTTCTTGAAGTTGAAAATATATTGAGATTTCTAGGGGTCTGTCGTATTTGACTGAAATTTTCTAGCCAATGCAAAAACAACTAGCATAGGAAAAGAGATGGCAAACAGTTCAATTGTAAAATCTTGCTTCCTTAGAAAAAACAGCTAAAAAAGCACAGCTGTTTTTTTAAAGAACAGATACGGTTCTTTTTATAGCATTACTGAGAGTACCAGATAGTCATGAAGATGCATGTTACAAATATGAATTGACAGCATACAATAAGTAATTTTTCAGGGTACACAGGAGAACATCCATAGTTAGAAGCACAATGATCTGTTTCAAGGTTCTTCTGTAAACAGAGTATCACTGAATATGTTTCTGGTTGTGGAAATTTAATTTGATGCTGTGGAGATGGGAAGGGCTCCCCCTCCTGAGATGCACAATATTTCTTTCCCTGTCCTGAGTGTTTAATTTGCCTACTGTGAAAATGACAGTCTTCAATGGATATGAGGAAAATTCCTCTCTGTTTCAAATATATTTAATTAAAAAGCCCACCTTACCTTTCCCCAAATGCGGGTAATCTGTCCACTTCATATTTTGAAAGATTGCTGTTTGCTCAAAGAACACTTTATTCATCTGTTCACATTCTTCACAGTTGGGCAGTGAAAATCTCATTATGTCTCATTTTGCTTGTTAGTTTTTGAACACATTATTTCAAATGGCATGCTACAACAGGCATCAAAATGTGTGCTCACCGTGTGCTTTAAGTGACAAATTCAAGATTCTCCAAGGTCTTGCTGTTCAGGGATAGCTGTTCTGTTATGCCTTGGTCTCCCTCTCTGTTTTATGCTGCTTTTATTTTTCCTGTTGCCTTTTGCCATCTCAGGTGTCAAAAATGAAGCTCAGCACAGCTAAGGTCAGCACACCCGTGGTGCCTTGTACAGGGCACAGTTAAGGTCAGGTGGTGCTGCTTGAAAATTCATTAACCTGGGTGACTGGGAGAATGGTAATTTACAGACTAACACTTGCAAGAGACCAAGATTTCTCTCCTGTTTTGTTATGTGAACACCTTGATTTAGCTCCAGAACTGTTATACTCTTGCCTTACAGATCTAATGTGACAGGTAGAGGCACAGCCCATGTGTGTCATAAATCACTGTTTGTTGTTTCGGACTCTAATCCTTATGGTGGTGTTCTGCGCCTATAGAAACTCCATGCACCTGTGTTCAGAACAAGGCAATATGCAAACCTACTCACGCAGCGCACATGAGCATTATTGGGCTAACTTGTGGCAAAGTATCTACTAATGAAGTATAGGTACCCAGTGTGGTCAGTTGTCATGTTGGTGTTGCATTTCTAATGCATGTCTCTATGCTGTGCACTGTGAAATTCACAACTTGGCTTGTAGCCAAACCACTTTGTATTAGGAGGATGTTTAACTTGAGTAAAGGAACTATCTTTTTCATTTTTAACAAGAATGCAGGCTTACAATCTTAGAGAAACAATTTAACTTGAGCAAAACCCAACAAGTAGACTAAAACATTGCCTGCTGCTTTCCCGTTGCTCCTTCCCTTATCAGCTTTTCCCCATCTTTCCTTTCTTTTTCTGTTTAACATAATAGTTGCATGTATAGCTTTTCTTTCCAAAAATAACTTTCTTCTGCAGATCTCTAAGCATTTCTTTCTGGGGAGATTTCCCAAGGAAACCTCAGTTCTCCCTATTTTTTCCTCTTTTTTTTCCTTGCCAGTTTTGGATATCAGAGCATGTGGAGTGGGAGGATCTCAGTAGTATTCCTGCATAGATCTTGCTCTTCATGTGTTTTAGAGCAGTTCAGGATTTTTTCATTTTTTAACACCAGTGGTGTAAGGCCTGAGCTAACCAAAGGCTTGACACTTGCTCTGGGAGGCCATGTGTTAGTTTAGTCTTACTGAGCTGAGACCTCTGCAGAGTCTCCTGCTCTGCTTGGTGTCCTCAGTCATGGCCTGTGGCGCTCCGAGGAGTGCTCTGTTTGGGTCATTACACTTGCCCAGAGGAGGACCAGCAATTCTCGCTGGGAACCGAAGTGATGGGGCTGACATTGAGCATCTCTCGGAGCAGACCTGTCCCCTCCCTGCCTGCCGCTCAGACTGCACGGTCCAGGCTTGTCAGGCTGTGGGGTTGTCTCTTGCTGCATTGTTTTGCTAATACTTCCTGCATGCTGTAATCTGCCACTTAATTTTTAATGACAGGCACATTTAGACCCTGACTTTATAATCTCTTTGTCTCCCTCCCTCCCTCCCTCCTTCCCTCTCTATCTCTTTCTTTTTCTCCCTTTCCACTTTCACTAAAAATCCCTTCCCAATAGGCCCGAATGGAGCCTGCAGGTCGGCCCTTCATGTCTGTCGCACCTCCTGTGTCCCCAC
>NW_010319513.1:0-11560 GCF_000700745.2 Antrostomus carolinensis | reverse complement strand
CCCCCTCGCCGCTCTCTCAGAGGGTTCAGGTGGGGAGCGGCCCCACTTCCCCGGTAGATTAATTCCCCGCGGTCCGGCCGCGCAGTTCTGCCGGGGCTGCCTGAGCGAAGCTCCTCCTCGCTCTAGGCATAAAAATAGTAAGAATCAACCCTTATTAACTATTCAGTCTTAGTAATAATTGATGCCTGGTATGAATAAACAACAAGAAGATCTGAGATACAACACGGAAATCTCTACCGTTCCACGGGGTTCTTGCGTGTCCTCGCTCGACTCGGCTGTTCTTTCATGCCTTTAAAGTGTAAAAGGGAGGTAAAGTATTTAAAAAGCCTTGTGAGTTATCTGAGAATCGGCTCTGATGGCTGCTTTAAAACCCATCTTCAAATATTTCTTCCCTCCAGCTTTTAATTTGGTTCATCCTTGGCAAGAAACCACCAGGTGTATCGATTATATGTAACGACTCTCCCTCGTGCAACACCTGATTTAAATTTGAAGGAGAGCTCATAGGCCCCAGGTGAAGTTGCCACCTCACTGAACAGGAGCAGAGTGAGATTTCCAGCTGATCTAGCTTTGCCCCAATCCAAATCAAATCGTTTCAGCTGTGAAGCCAGAGGATCTTCCTCTCTGCTGCCTCCCCTCATCATATTGTGGTTTGGCACAACACAAATTCCAGCCATCTTAAATGTAAAATATTATAAAATAATAAGCTGTATATTTGGATAAAGTTATAGTGATACCAAAAAAAACCACAACCAAATAAACAAACATTACTGTCTTCGAGGGCAGTTGCATTCACACACCTCCACATTAGCAGGGGCAAAGAGTGGAACTCGCTTGCCTAACTACTCCAATTAGTAAGATCTCCAAAAACAGCTGCTCCTGACTGCAGCAAGGTAATGCACTCTGGGAAATCTCTGGGGTGGTCCTTCCAAAAGCCTGTCAGTAATTTATCTCCAGTGTATCAAAAGAGCTTTTACTCAAATATAACTTTGTATCCTCTAACTTTTGTTGAGGGTGTTATGTGATTAGCACTACTCTTGCCCATGGGGCATGGGGAGAAGTATATAGATAGTATACAAGTATATGTTTGTATATATACATATACATTCTATATCCACAGTAAGGAGAACAGGCAATGGTACATCAGCCGGTGAAGACTCTGCCTTCTATCCCATCCTGATAACATATTTTTTCTGCATAGTATTTACTCTCTGATTTAAGAGGAGATTTCTTTCTGTGAAATAGCTCTATACATCCAATTCATGTTAGCTTAGCAATGTTTGTGCTTATCTAGTAGGAAAACCAGGGTCTATCTACACACAAAATTGAATCTAATTCAACTCAAGTTTTCCATTTTCCACTTGGTGCAGAGTCCTTAACGGATACACAATTTAAACTGGTCATAGAGAGATTCTTAGACAGACCTGTTATTAGCTTAACCTAAATCTGGATTAAATGCTATTTTCAAGAATTACTGCGGGTACATACAAAAACTTGCACTGTTATCGGCTTTAAAGCACAGCTTCAAACACATCCTGAACAATCTCATGGATAAAGGCTGCCCTAATTGTTCCTTGTTGATCAGAAACACCCAGCCAACACTATTCTTACACCTCCTCTAATGGCAACAAATCATCTTCCTTTATCACTGAAAAATCTAATATTCTTACATGATCTTGTTGGAAATATAAATAGCTGAAAGGCATGACATTCAGATAAGAATTAAAACTGTGTTCCTGAACATTCATAGCAATTAAAAAAAATAAAATCCAATGGCATTTTTGCAAGACTGAAGCGTTAGTCCCGGCAAGCTGGCTGGATTTCAGCTCAGATAATATTCCTGTGAAAGATTGTTCTTGCACTCTCAGTTGGATGTTGAATGCTTCTTGACTTTGACCTAAATTATTGTGATGTTGCTAACTGGGTGGTGTTAAACTGTTAGTCCTGTCAGCCTCAAAGCTTGTGGCATTTGGTAGTTTGATGAAGTATTTTTGACTAGGCCCAGCATCTCTCAGAGCAGTTGTAAGGTTGTTTGCGTGCCTTGGATAAAAGGCAATTAAAAGTGCTAAGTATTACCTTAAGGGCAGCTGAATGGCTGGACTTAGTTGCCAGTTGAAAAACAATGGTGATTCCACCTGAAAAAAACCCACCTTGTAATTCATGGGATAGAAAACCTCTTTGTTTCACAAATAAGGCTCAAGTTCCTGGAAAGCCTGGCTCTGAAGGATGTTTCCCATCCATACAGGCAAGAATTTACACAGCACTTACACCTAAATCCCAAGAAAAAGAGTAGACGTGAAGGGAGAAGGGGAATACTGTATGCCATACCTATGCTGCCAACTAATACACAATTGTAAAGGACTATATAATCAGTCCAACAAGCTGGAAGTATCCCTGTTAAGGTTTATAATTAAATAAATAACTAACAAATGCACCAGAATAAGTCCTTACAAAGAGAAATCCTTTGTATACTTCTGTACTCGATCCTGGAGCGATACATACTGCTTTGTTTTAATTCCCAAATGCATGGTTAGCTAATGTTTGAAGAAAGCAAAGTCTAAATCGAATTTTACAACTTATTAATCCATTAGGTTGGTATAAAATGTGCCCTTCACTCTACACCCTGACCACAGGAATTTCAGTACCCACAAGAATAAAATTATTTCAAACTGAGCACATCCACTAGCACTGCAATAGAAGATGTGTCTACCTTCAAGTCATTTCAGCAACATACACTGGTTTAAAGCATGGCCTGGGTGAGTTCATACCACCGAGTTAAAAGGACATGGATTTTTATCTGTTCCCATGAGTTTAAAGATTTAAAGCAGTAGCATCTAATGGTGACAGCAAAGGACTGTCTCTTACTCACAAAATCAATGTGTTGTATCATTGACTCACATTGGTTGAGTGGAGATTTGATAAATACCATGTGCCTCAGTTTTTCCTCCTGAAAAGGGGACTAATGATGCTTACCTGCCTCTCAGGACTCTTAGGATGCTTGCTGGTAACTTCAGACTTCTACAAGATGAAATCTACCTTATACGTGCAAAGAATTCCTGTAGGGTCCCATCATGAGGTCCTGCCATCTCCTTCATCTGCACGTACACATCTCAGAGCAACACAAGTGCACAGACAGAACAAAACACTTTTTTCTTGGGGGAAAACTGATTGCCAGAACTGCTGAAGCAGTCCTGCCACATACGTACTGAGCTGTCTTCAGGATTAGACCTTCGCCTAGAATGTCACACTCTTGGCAACGCACTACTATGTTAGATGTTACCACATTTGGTGCCACGTTGTGATCATACATCGTACTTCTGCTGTTGGATTTGGGGAAAGTTTGTCAAATGTTCATCTCTGCCAAGAGTGAGACAGGTTGGGTCAGTACCATTTCTGTAGCAGGCTGCTGCGAAGGGAAGAACCCGCTTACCCCATCACTATTGTTGCACATTGCCCTCACCACACCTCAGGAATCCAGCTTTTAAACAAAAAGTGTAAGAACATCAAGAACTGTGTCCTTACACTTTCCTTCTTCCCTTGCCCTTCCCTTACACCTCTCGATTGCATCTCCAGCTGATATGAACCTCTATTGTTTTTAACAGTTCAACAGCCTTCAGGATGATTGAATTCATAGGATAAGAAGGATTTAAGCAAATCCACTGGTCCTCCAATAAGCAATCAATTATTCCACAAGCTACAGAGCACTCAAATAGTTAAGAATCCAACCATTTAATTGATACTTGTTTCTGCAGCTGTGCAATATCTCCATTTCCCAAGGGGGCTGTTTCCAGTTGCCGCTCAAGGTTTCTAACAATCAAACGGATCAATTCTGCAGATACCTTAAGGCTGTGTGTTAAGTAAGAATGATGTTTGTGGTGTGTATTGGGTGGGGAAGGAGGTGGTAGAAAAAGAGACATTTCATTCACCAGAAAAATGTCAACTTATTTTCCATTTTAGACACTGGACATTTATTTAGAGTCTTTAGAGTCCATACATTATGGAATAATTTTAGTTTATCACATCCGAATATAATAGGTAAATATATAATACAATAAATTGCATTTGTACACATAAATACAAAATTTGAGGTAGGGCCTCAAGAATAATGATTTCTTAAATTAACAACATACAGCATTATAATATGCGCTACATGGAATATATATGATGCATCCTTTGTAACATAATATATCTTCTCCACATATAGCTAATGAGAAAATTATAATGACCTGGTTAGGGTACAAATCTTTATCCATAGGCAGCAGTACCCCATAGAATGCCTGTAAATATATATATATATTTATATATGACATTACGCAAGTAATTAAGATTTAACCCATCAGCGATGGGTCCGTAATAAAGTGCCATAGGACACAGGGCGCAAATTCTCAGCTGGTGTAAATTGTCACAGCTCCAAACAAAGCTGTGACAATTTGTACCAGCTAAGCATCTACCTTACAAGGTAATACTACAGAATATAAATGACAGATAACAACATGTTTTAATCGATCAATAATTTTCCTAACAATGGAAGATAGCTATAAGGCAAATGGTTACCTGAAGATGTATTTAAACATTATGGGCAAATAATAATATTGCAAGCAATAAGGTCCAGCCCGGTTCTCACATTTCATTAAATCCATCAGGAAAACCTCTCTTTGGCAATAGGCTGCCTGAGGGTGACAAAGGCAGAAACTCCACACACCCTTACCCTCCCCCCTTGAGTCATCAACCTGAGTCCCTCAGGAACATCAAGCTCTGACCATTTTACAAATATCTTATGTGCGCACCATTTAACTACAAGCTAAGAAACAAGTGCCTCTTACAACAGCAAAACAGAGAAGCTGCCTGAGATGCCACTTGCCAAAGCTCTGCAGCTTGCAGCCCACAGTCCCTACAAGTCCGTCTTTGATTGCAAGAAGTGGAGCTGCAGAACAAGAAACCAATAGGAAACCAATGCCTGCCATAAATAAGCAATTGCTTTAACACAGGCAACAAGAAATCATGTTATCCACACAGCTGTACATATACTCAAAAAGACCAAAAGTATTTAAAATAAATCAGGCATTGGAACTTCATGGTAAGAGACAGCCACACAGTGTATCGGAAGCAATGATCTTCAGTGCTGAGGCACATCTAATGTGGTCAGTGGAGCAGAACCTAATCAAAATACTATTTTGACCCAATTGAAACATCATATAAAGACAATCCAAGTCTTTCTCAATTAAAGGTCATTTTGTTAAACCCTTCTTTTGGAAACAAAGTGCTGCCATGTCTAGCTGAAACACAGGTTTTGAACATTGCATATTAAAAACACTAGGAAGACCCCAAAGAATTTGAAGATAGCAAGCATTTGCATTAGATAGAATCTTTAATGCATACAATAATGCATCTTAGTTCATCCAGAAATTCAACCTCATTTAAAAAAAAAAATATGTAACATAAGTACTTTCACCAAATTTGAACATTTTCTACTCACAAGATAAATAGATCTGCAAGTACGCACATCACATTTTTACTAATATGGCTTTTTCCACTCTTTTTTATTTTTTTTAAAGATCTTTACTGGTAGTTAATTAGTTACTAAATTTATTTTTAGAAAATTATCAAAGTACGTGCAAACTTTTCCTAGAACATGGTAAATGAAGTGCATTCCCAAACTTCAAAGTTATTTCTCATTTAAAGAAGACACTGCTGGTTAATTTAATCTCAACATTCAGATTTGGCCAGTAAAACGCTTTTTTCAAAGTGTAATGTGAAAAAAATCTGCTTTTAACATACAGTGAAAACTTTCTCTCTTCTGTAATTTTGATATGCACCTCTAACCCCTCCCCAAGTGTTTTGTGCAAGCTCAGTAATGGAGGTCAAAGCTGAAGGCAAATATGAGCTAAAACAAAATCACTATCATCTGTTTTCGGAGTTTCAAAGTCAAGCCTAATCCTGTGATAATGACTTAGCAGGCACAGGAACAACATCTAAATTAAACGCAAGCAGATTAATTACATAAATCATGGAAAGCAATTCAATTTTTTATATGCATTCTTGTTTGGTAACCCAAGCCAAAGCAAAGATATCATAACCAAGCAGTATTCCTTCAAATGATCTCCCTTTTATACTTAAGACAGTAGACAGGAACTGACATCCTTACACTGAGGTAATCTTATTGCAATTAGTTAATCCCAGTTCCAATGCATGTCCTGAGACAAGTTAGGAAGTGAAAGGATTCAGAACAGTTAAGCGATTTGAATGTTTTCTTTTTTTAAAAGAGGAACAAGCCTATGGATACACTTTTTTTTTTTAAATCACAGTAGTACTGAAGAAAAACTGGCTTGGACTCCAAAAATGAAACAAAGATGCTAGGTAATATAGGTAAAGAGAGTCCTAAAGCTATTTATCCTGACAAAAATACTTAATTCCCAGTAGAGGTGCTGACTTAGATCAATTTCCTCACTCAGAGAAGGTCCCTCAGCCCCACATAGACATGGGGACCAAATTTCCAGCTTGTCTTTATGGACCTTCATCACGTGAAACAGAGCCTGGCTTCTCCAACCTGCCTCTGCCAGGAAAAAAAAAGCCAGAAGTAAAACTAGCAAGCCCCTTATTAAAATAGCAGGCAAAGCTGAAACAAGGGGGCACAGCTTTAAGGCAGAGAAGCTCACGGAAGGGTCCCATCTTGCTGCCGTGCAAGACAGGGACCGACAGAGCCCCTGGAGTGAGGGGTCAGCGGCCAGCACAAAATGTTGAAGAACCTGCCCTGGCATTACTCAGTGACAACCCCTGATGGTGCTTCACTTGCCCTGCATGAGGATTAAAGGTCTCCAGCAGTGCCTAGAACTGGCAACACTAATTGCCCCGTGAAAGAGGAAGTTCAGCAAAATGATTAATATATTTAATATACATATATATATACGCACACACACAGAGAAAATAAGTTAACAATTTGTGGAAGTGTTACGTTAAGGTTTAGTTTTTGTTTTGTTTTCTTCAACAGGATGAAACAACACACCTACTGATCTACGGACACACATTAACTGAAGATTTACCTGAGACCCTGTAATATGAAGACAGACAGACAAAAGAACGGGATAGAAACAGTTCCCTGAAAGAAAAGAACATTTACTGGCTACTACGGTAGTGTGTATGGGGAGGGAAAAAAACAGCTAAACTACTCTAAGCTCACCATCTCTACACTGATTGATAAGATATTATAGGGACAGAAAACATCACTAGTACACACTACATGAACACTGATCACTGTTAAAAAATATCATATCTGTATAGGATATAACAAGATAGTAAAGGTTACAGTTTTGCCAATTATTGAAGATATATTTTTCTCCCTCATTCTAGTGCATTTACAATAAGTCGGGCTAATTTTCTATTCAGGTAAATAAACGTACTCTTAAAAAGCTCTATTTTTACTCTGCCCAAGAGGTAACAAAACTATTTAAGTCTAACATTCATATCACCACTTATATCTGATTTCTAAAATGTAATGATTTTGAATGTCCTATTCCTACCCAATGTTATAATGGCCATCTAATAAATTGTTCTCTCCCCCCAGCCCTGGCATTTTGCATATCTAATGTTGCATCCATGTCAATGACTTCAGTGATTAGTTGTTGTGCTTTTTTGTTTTTGTTTTTTAATTTAATGAAAATGTTTTAAATGAAAGAAAAAAACCAAACACCAAGAACCTATGTACATTAGAGAACAAAAGAATACTGCTTTGAAGAATTTACGTGCTATATATAATATATATAGACAAGTGGGGTTCTGCCATTTCCTCGTTGGTTGAAAGAGAAGAATACATCACCTAAAGATTATATAAAGATGTTTATAGGAGAATGAACGGGGAGTCACAAAGTTGAACAGCACATCTAACTTCTAATAACAGTTGTCATGTGGTAACTAGACTACACTTACCACTGTAAGAATACAAAGTTAGGCACAAATTATATGATGGCTTCTTGAGGAGATACTGTAAACAAAAGCAGAGAAACAAGGAAAACTATGTTCAGAGTATTGAAGTGATGTGAGTAAAGCCACAGTTGCACTCAGTGTGGAGCAAGGTTTCCGACACTTCGTGTAACTGAGGCATTTTTAAGTGAAATAAGAGATACCAAAGTATCAAAAGAAATCTATGTCAGTAATTTAAACAGTGATGCCCATACACCTCAGTCTGGCACCATTTCCAAACCACTTCTAGATGTAAGTGCTCTTTAGTCCCAATCTCAAAACAATCAGTTCTTTGAATTTTGCTTTCATTTTTCTACTTGAGAAGATCAAATGGATTATTGTGTTTCTGTTCTGATGTCACACATTGCCTCCTGGTGTGCTGTTTAAAGGGTCTCTCTTGTTTAAATAACAAGTCCTCAGAGTTAGTATAAATCATAAAAGTGCACAGACACAATCGGTCAAGGTCTGCTGTCAGGGTAGACAATGTGACCCCACTTACTGCAAGACCTTTATGCTGGATTTATACAAGGACTGCAGGAGATCCCCTTCTCTGTTCATTTCCAGCCCATCTGAGGGCTGAACTTCCCTCTGATTACACTGGTTACAAAATCCCAGTGCCATGATAGCTACCTCTTACAAGGATGCTCTTGTGAAACAGGTCAAATTCTGCACACAATGTCCTTAAAAGATTTTTCTGTTGCATTTTGTTTATTCCTACAAATAAAAAGCCTGGTACATCACCCATTGCACAGCACACTTTTGCTATTTCACTGGGTGCAGAACACGTCATGGGCATCACCTACACCTGGAAGAGGTCTAGCTATTTCTTCCCTATGGCATGCAACAGTAAATCCTACTTTCCCAAGAAACCACTTTCAGGCACTGAGAAAAAGAAAAGAAGAAATGGTGGGGAAAGAAAATGGAAAAAAAAGATCAGAGAAGGCTGACAATGTTATTGCCACCCACATAAGAATTATTAGCATTGGGTCCCCAGTTCTATATCCTTCACGGGCAGTTTAAGTCCCAGGGAAGAGGTTCCCAGTGGATCAATCATATTCATGTAACGTTCACCGCGGTGCTTGGCCAAAAACGGACCCCAGTCAGGCTGTGGAGAGCACACCAACTTGAGTCGCTGCAATGTGAGGGAGAGAGAAAGAGAGTCTCATTTGAATTTATGGAGCAGAATTCCAAAGCAGAAGACACGAGGATAGGCTCATTTAAGATTATTGATGACAGCCCTGCAAAGCTCCACTGCTGAGTGTTTGTTTCACACGAAGTTTGAAAGATTAATAGAGGATAAAGTGCCCAGATTTTAATTATATATTCTCCCCCACACCATATGAGGGGAGCTCAGAACCACTGCTACATATTGTGAGGTTCACTTCCTGAAGGACATGTGCACAATTACTTAGCCCAATGGTCTAAACGGTGAGTAACTGCATTAAAATAATTGGATTTCTGTTTAGCAAATTTCCCAAAAGTATACAAATGACCAAAAAAGAAGTACATTGCTGTGAACGAACAAAGAGTTTAATTTTGAGACGACAAAATGTTTCATTTCTATCTGCAGGAAAAAAGAAAGAGGAGAATGTTAACTTGGCAAACAACAAAAATGTTCTAATCTTTCTGCTGATTTCTTTATTGAATATATAATTTGATTGGTGCATTTACAGATAAAAAGGAAAGAAAACATATTTCTGATGACTTAAGAGGGAACAATTATATGTTTATTGCCTAATAAAGTGAATCAGACCTCTATATCCGTTATTTTAATCTCTGCTTAATTACCAGCTTGCAATTCTTACCTCCCAAATCAACCATAATAATTTTATGCAGCAGACTCACTATTCAGGAAATACCAAGTTACAGCTGAAATAGCTTCAGCAAAAGCCACTTCAAAACAGATCCAAATTTTTGGTGTTTCTTTGGGTGCACTACTAGAGGGACAGTAAGGAGAGCACCCTATTTTTTTGCGGCAATATCTACACCAGTATTACACATGCAAGTTAGAAGATTTGAAGCAGAACAATTTGTCTCAATGAGAGAAACTTATGAGACGATGAACAAGTAAGTCTAATTTCACATTAGCTCATTTCCAGTAGGAGCAGTTGTCTCCTGACCTATGCACTCCAATGTGCTCTACACAAGGGCTGAATGGTCCTTTAGACAAGTGGCCTCGTTGCTTAGTGTCAACTGTGTATTTGGATGCTCTCCCTAGGGTGTCCCACCACTTCATATTAAATTCCTTCGCTCTGTGTGAAGCAGAAAAGCACGGTCTTTTCCCTCAGGCATGTGTAGTGCAACATACTGAAAGACCAAAAAGGCTACTCTATTTTAGTACATTTTCTCTCCTTTTCATTTTTGAGGTGTATAACAGCCCGGATGGGTTTTGCAGGAGAGCTGCCGAAGTGCCTATGAAAAGAGGAGGTGAGAGTCTGTTCCTTATCCCAAGAAGGAGCAGCCCAAGCAGCATGCAGTGATGGTAGGGAAGAACTGAGAAAACATCAAAGGCCAAAAATAAGAGCATTGAACTTCTTCAGAAGACAAGGTGAAGGCAATGAAGGGATGAAATGCTGACATGAGAAAGACATCGTTGTATCATGCCCTGCAAGGAGCTGAGGAGCCAGCGAGATGGGAACAGCTGGGGAACGGTGCTGGTGGTGGCAGCCGAGGTGGCAAGCAGGGCCAGGGCATGGAGAGAGGGAGCAGAAGGGCACTGCCACGTTTCTGGAGTGATGGGGGGAAGGGATAGGAATCTGATTTGCAAAATCATCAAAAGCAGCATGAAAATAAAGTGCCACCTGGAATATTTTTAAGCCCAGGTGCCAAAGAGGAACAGCGTAATCAAGAAAAATAAAGAGATGAAGAAGAGAGATTGTCAGCTAGGTATTAAATGAGTAGTTTGAGCTGTAGAGCATGAAGTCTTTTCATACATCTTATTCCTGAACTTCATCAAGCAGCATAACTTCCTGGAGCACATCCTGGAGGACTTGGGTACCCAACCACCATCTCATGCTCTGCAAAGAGGTGACTCCTAACTGCCGTCTCCTGAGCTCGCTGCAACACCAGACACACCAGAAGTCGTTGCTTCCTGCTCCTACTCACTGCTTTTGCAAAAAAAGCCCAACCAAGCTAGAAGAGCTTTCCCTCAGTAACACCACACCAGGGCTCATGAAATTAGAAACTCCTTCTAGTTCTCATAAAAGCAATCGCTTCACAATTTAGGAGCGTTTTGCTGAGGAACAGAGAATGGCAGTTCTGTGTTTTAAATCAACTGAGCATCTCTTTGCAACACAATAACTAGCTTACCAGAAAATAATCTTAGCCCTATTAGACATTCAGTATCACAAAAATCAATGTAAAATGAAACAAACAGTCTCCTGTGACCATATTTTTAAGCGGCAAAAAAGACAGAATTACCTCAATAAATTTGCCTGGGGCTAGATGCATTTTGATCACAAACATAACGGGGATCCAGATAACTGAGCAGGCCAGCATCAGCCACCCAAGCACCATGGACCAGCCTGGATAGTGGTAAGCTCCATAAGTCATTGGCTCCCATTGGTAAAAACTGAAGCAAAGAATAAACTAGAAAAAAAAAAAAAAA
>NW_010319512.1:0-3017 GCF_000700745.2 Antrostomus carolinensis | reverse complement strand
AAAAAAATTTTAAGGTTGCAAAGTGAAATTTGCAGAGGTTGAGAAATGTAATCATAACACTATCTAATTGTGGGGATGCTTGATGCTGTTTTAGTCTTTTATTAAATGAACATATATCGGTTTGACCAAAGAACCTATGTCATTTCATCCTGAAAAGCTTACTTACCCATGGGAGTAATACACAGGAACTATGGCAGGAAAGCACCTTAAGTTGCTTAGCAAAATCATCAGCAGATAAAATAGAAATGAGCACCAGCAGATCCCTAAGAATTTCCTAGCCAATTATTCACAGCAAAGTGCTTAACTGTGATATACAGAACGGCTTCAAGGGTGGAGTGAAAAAGCAAGGCGAGTTCTGATGTTTAGGTTTTCTCTAAAATCTGTAATCCCCAACCCCATTTTCAAAAATGCTGACAGTAATGTTTTACTATTACTACAATTTCAATGTAAAACAAAGTAGAGAAGCAGAAAGAAATATAAGCTATATTTTTTTTCTCCCTTACTTGTCTTGCTTTTTTGCTTATTGGTGTCATGGGGACAAAGGAAGATACTGGTAACTAAGTAGAATAAATGGTAGAAATGAGAATGAACTCCTCTGTCCTCTCCATGTGATGGTGGTACTCTAGAAAATCTTCTAATCTTCCATTCAAATGTCACGTTATCGTATCTGTGTCAACCAAGACATCCGTTTGTGGTGTTTAGACCTCAGAGCTTGTTTAGGCAACAATAGAAAACATGCCAGAGATGCCATGAAAAGTTCATAAATGTACCAAACTACCTACCACAACCTTGTAGTGAGGTGGGTGTTGGTCTCTTCTCTCAAGTAACTAGTGATAGGATGAGAGGAAATGACCCCAAGTTGCGTCAGGGGAGGTTTAGGTTGGATATTAGTTCACTGAAAGGGTTGTCAAGCATTGGAACCGGCTGCCCAGGGCAGTGGTGGAGTCACCTTCCTTGGAGCTGTTTAAAAAATGTGTAGACATGGCACTTCAGGTTTAGTGAGCACTCTGCTGTTGGGTTGACGGTTGGACTCTATCGATAATCTTGGAGGTCTTTTCCAACCTTAATGACTCTATGATTCTACGATAAACTCTCTGGCTTTTCCAGGTGATTTTTGTAGGTTATAGCAAACACCAAGGGAACTTGTTCTCCTTCCCTCCAGATGAATGTGTCCTAGGAAAGCATTACCCGTGGCGTAGCGTGGTAACCAAAGTCTACCACAAGCCATAGCGAGGGGATTAACTCCACTAACTTTCATGTGACTCCAGAGCCATTGCCGCGCTCCTCAGAGACATCAGCGCCTTCTCGTCTGGCTACAATGGGAACAGTGTGTTCAGAGATGTTTGAAAGCCCCTCTTCCCAGTCAAGATGCTGACAGAGGCCAGTACATGTTCACAGCAGAGGTCACTCTGAGGGGAGGAAAGCAATAACAACCTGACTGGAACAGACATCTTCACAGAAAAGTCAGTCATTTACGTTTTTGGTCTTGTCTACCTCACTGCAAAAGATTTTGAAGGAGTTCATTTAAAAATAGAGCAGGGAGTCTGCTCTCAAAGCAGAAATAAAGTACACACACTAAATATAACCTAACACTGCTGAGAGTCATGGCCCAGAAGACTCCCTGGGAAACAGAATGTTTTCAGAACAAGAAGGGTATCGCACTGTAACAGCCTTACAACACTAAAACTAACGGCAGCTTTTCATTAATATGGCTAGTCCATTTGATTTTGTTTAAATTAGCATTTTACCGTTTTTTTATGTCTCCAGTTAGCCATCTAATTGTGGACGTTTTCTTCTCCTTTTCCTTTAGCAGAGACTACTGAAAAGAGTGGAAAAATGCTACCTAATGGGAGAATTTTTAGTTTCTCTTAACCCCTTTCAGAGCAAGGAGTGATGTAGACATAAACCAAAGCGGTGGAAGACAAAAATGGCAGCTGAGAAGAGATCCCAGGTTTTCCAAGAAAGACTCAAATGGGTAGCAGAGGACTGTGTCACCTCAGATAGTACATTATTGCCTCTCAAAAAACCCCAACAATTTATGACCAATTTATGAGCAATTTAACCATGAGAAACAAGATCAGACAATGTGCCTCCCCAAAGGACACAGACAAAAGCTGTGTTTATATTAACAGACATCCCCTCCTTAACTTCCCATGCAGTTGAATCACTCCAAGCCCTCATATGTTCTGTGGATTTCTCACAATCATGAAAAAACAAATTCAAACCCAACAATGGAAAATGAGTGTGTATGACACCCGTCACACATACATGGGACTTCAAACAAGCACATCTGAGTAAGACAGTAAACTCTCCCTCATCCTAAACTGCATTTTCTTACCAAGTTTGAGAACGTTTTCAGATTCAGAATAGGTAAAAGGAGGAACATCCATGTTACTCGGTAATTTGGGGGGTGGGTAGAGAAGAAGTGGGTTTTTCAGTGCAATCTGATTACAAAGCTTGTTTGCGCAGGGCTGTGCTGGCCTCGTGGTGACTATTCATAAGAGATCCCCAGAAGAGCTGTAAAGTCTGCCTATGGCCCAAGTGCTATAACTGCTGTCTGTCAAAACAGAGCTGTTTTCTCAGCAAACATCTCAGAATGCCCAATGCTAAGTTGATTAGTTTGGGGTTTTTTCTGAGGAGGAGTGTAAGGATGATGGCTGAGAGACAGAGGAAAACTGATGACTTGGAGACAAAACTTTTGATTTCATTAAAACACTCCGGAGAGCGTTTAATTCCACAGTTTCAAGAGAATTCCTGTCCTTGGAAGGGAAGGGAAGGGCAGAGGAGAGTATGAAGGAGTTATTAGCAATAAAGTCCAATTCTCACTGTAAGAAACATGAATCAGTTCAAGAACCAACCAGACAGGTGTTATCAGTGCAGAAACCAGCTCACACACCAAAATGATTCCCACAGCGCAGAGATGACTCCTTCTCAGGACACCCAACGAGTGTACTGAGTTTTTGAGGCTGTGGAATTATCACTGGATGTGGCTTAGAAATCTCTCCCTACCTACATCT
>NW_010319511.1:0-3405 GCF_000700745.2 Antrostomus carolinensis | reverse complement strand
TTCAAACTGACGCACTCTCCTCAAACTGCCAACAACAGACTGATGAACTACTGCACAACAACAAAATCACCTCCCATCCTCTGAAGCTGTAAAAGTGAAAGGAAGCAAGTGCTTACGTCTGCAGAGGGGATGGAATCATGTTTTGATAATTTGTACCATGAAAGAAATGGGTAGGGAGGGGAAGTGTGGGAGATACAGGGAGCTTAAGTATGAAAAGAAAAATTACATGACTTTGGGATTCAGAAGGGAAAATACAAATGCTGCTGCAGCAGAAAGATATCCACTCAGTATTCAAATGCCAGAAGGCTGTGCTGTGGATAGCATCGAAAACAAAAAAGGTAAGTCACTGTCCAAGAAGCTTGTCCTCCCTCACCGAACAGACACCACAACGGGTGTTACTCACAGGTGTTGCCATTTCATTCACTCCCACAGCAAACTGACCTGACTGGTGGGAATAAAAAGGTGATTTTATAGCCTTATAGATAATATCCAGAGCTCTTGCAAACTACCAAGTTTTCGTTCATTTTATACATCTCACTCTCTTAAGTAACATTTTCTCTGTTCACTGTTGGAACCTGTATGTTCTGTGAGCTCAAAGCTTTTGCTCATCGTTATGGGTTGCCTAGGGTGTCCCTTTATTTCTGCCCCGAATTTTGTGTTTCTAGATAATCTCTACCACCCTCTAGTTCCGCATTTGTATGAGATGGAAGCATTCTAATACTCCAGAAGAGAAGCTCGCAGGGCGACACGTCAGGAAACCACAGCTATTGTATGGCAATTTCTTCTCTATATAAACCATCATCAAGCTATGATAATAGATGATGAGAGTCAGAAGTCTAAGTAGTCTCTGAGTCTGAGGCAGGGAGCTCTCAGTGCTAAATCTTAATGCTTTTATTATAAAGTGCCGAACTCCAGGTAGCTGCTTCACGTCTTTTTCGCTGTGCAAACTCCTGTAGGATAAACAGTCACCTAAACTGGCTATTTCTCATCTATGAGAATCCAATCAGATGTGCTGTTTTAGCTTGAGTTGTGATTCTGCCTCAGGAAATTACAGTAATCTGAAGATGGACAAAAATGCCTTAATAAGATATAAGGTGCAAATTTATCATTGTTTCTAGGTAGGCACGCTACTTGGTTGAGGTAGAAGTACCAAAATACAATTTGCCAAACACTTTGGATGAGTTCTCATGGTTAATCTTTCAAAGACAAAGTGTAGAGATCTTACTCTTGGAGCAGCTGCTACTGATATTAAAGACTGTTTCAATGATAATATAAATCAATACACATCAGTAGCAGCATTTCTGAAAGCTGTATAACAAAGATGGTAAAAAATGTAGAATGGACTAAAAGATGAAAACTCCTGACAGCTAAAAAGGATCAAGAAACATGATTGCTTTTTTGTTAACAATACATAAAACCTCTCTATCTGGTGTGCAAATATGAAGCCCTGAAATAATTTGTATTCTAACTAAACTGGTCTTCTATCTACTCAGGCTAAGCAGCTGGCTTCCTTGTCCTGAGGTACAGGGAATGCACACTGCTATGGAGGAATCACAATTTTCTTATGTTTTATGTGGCTTGTCAGGCAATAGTGCTGTATAATACACAGACATACTTTTCAAGCCAGAGTAACAGAACTGGCTCTAATATAATCACAGAAAATCTAGTTTTGAAGTGACCTCTGTAGATGACCTGTCTCAACCTTTTGTTGGAAGAATGCTCTTACATTAGGTTATTAAGGGTCTAGTCAAGCTGAATATTAATGACTTTTGTGGAAACCTGCCTTGATTTCTGAGAATTTGTAAGCAGACAACTGAAGGATAAGCATTCATTGTGTCACTGGACCATCAGGTCAGAAGCACATTACACAGAGACAGGTTGTTGGAGGACCTTGCCCAAAAAACCTGAATTCCCTACCTCACTGAATTCTAGAAAAGACCTTAAAATAGTGTATTACCTATTGTATGTTCTTCAACAACACATTAATTATGTTGCATGTCCAATGCTAGAAGGTATTATGTAGATAATACTAGTAATGTGTATTTAGTCATAATAACTGCTCTAAGCAGTGGTAGATTCTGACAAAAACATGCATTTTATATTTTGGTACACAAGAAGAAAATACTATCAAATTAATACTATTAAAATAATTAACATAAGTGAATGCATGGTTAAGTACTCAAAACTCCTTCTAAAACAACAAGTAGATCAAACAAGTTTAACTTGCAGCTAAGGGTAACGATAAAGAAAACTAAGAGTGGGCTGAGGTTACCTTGTCTTTTATGGCCTTTTGCCAACAGGAATGCAAGATGCAGACATGGCCCTCAAAAGATACTACTGGTGAGAAGAGCTTGAACTGAAATGGCACATGGCACAAGAGTATAAGAAGTTTAAGAAACATGAACAAGTACTCTGAAAAGAGCAGCAATTTCTTCACACCCTGACGTTTCATAGAGATA
Organism: Antrostomus carolinensis; assembly: GCF_000700745.2. Lineage (NCBI taxonomy): Eukaryota > Metazoa > Chordata > Aves > Caprimulgiformes > Caprimulgidae > Antrostomus > Antrostomus carolinensis. The sequence continues at coordinate 946 of NW_010319511.1, read as the reverse complement.
GCTCAAGAACTGTCTGATCAGCCTCTGTTTAGCTAACTCAGATGATTTTTCACAGCCTATGGCAATGGCAGCTAAATCCAGTCGTAAGAGATATTTAGAATTAAATTGCTGCAGACATACCTGGATATCCTCCTTTACAAAAACTATCATTTCAGAACAATGAATCAATTATTTCTGCACAAATCTAGATAGGTTTAGTGTTACATGGCTCAAGCATGTAGTGTTCCAAGTCTGGCTTATATAGATGGTGTCTAAACAGATCACTACCTGGATGTCAGAAGAGTAGGTTCATATGCAGTACACTGGAATAGGGAAATTTAGGTTTACCATAATGGTGTTAAAATAACCATAGCGTAGAAATTGTGGGGAGCTAAAAAAAGGCAGTTAAGATCCACCACTTAGTAAAAAAAAATTATAAACTATCATTTAACTTCAAGGTTATTTTTGACATCTATGACTCGTTTCAGAAAACGAGTTTCCTGCTATGGGAAGAGACCAGTTAAGTTTACAAAGTCAAGATGAACTTGCTGACATCTTTAGTCAAGGAAACTCAAGCACACATCAAGGCCTGATATATTTGGTGAGAAATTTCATTTGTCCAGGCACAGAGAAAATAAGAAATTTGCTGGGCACAAGACATCAGACATTATTAAGGAATTACATTAGGCTGCCTGATATAAATGTAACTTTTAGACAGGAAATTGAACACAATTTACTACATACTTAAATGTTTTAATCTTACTCCATAATAACAAAACTATCTCTATCTTTCTACAAAACAGTGGTCCTCATCACATTACCTTCTACTACCTTGTGAAGTATTAGGCATGTCATCCAGAGATGCTTAATTGGCAGAGTTAGTGCCTGAGATGACTTAAATCCAGTTTTTCCTCATTCACATAGCTGCAGGAGGAATGATTTCTTAATAGCCTGAGATTTTCTCAAG
>NW_010319510.1:0-4105 GCF_000700745.2 Antrostomus carolinensis | reverse complement strand
TTTGTAACTACATTATTTACATTTTAACCTGGCATGGTTCCTAGAAACATTCAAGGTCAGACTGGATGGGGCTTTGAGCAACCTGATCTAGGTGCAGGTGTCCCGGCTCACTGCAGGGGTGTTGGACCAGATGACTTTTACAGATCCCTTCCGACCCAAACCGTTCTATGATTCTCTACAATGTGCTGGGTTTTTTTCAGTAAGCTCTTCTGAAGCTGTTAGGTCTCCCCTGCCTTAAAAATCTGAAGATCTCAAACTCTGAGGCCTATCACTTTTCATTTTTGATGTGACTAAAACCAATTTATTTTGAACACAGTGCTAAGTAAATGTGTTTGTAGTGAACAATTAAACTTTAATTTGCTTTTAGTATTCTTATCTCCAGATTATTTTTAAAAGGTTTAAAAATAATACAATGCAAGTCCACTGTAAAATTATAAACATATTTACATTCTTTATTAAAAAAAAAATCAAACGAGAAAGCTCCAATTGCTTTATAATTGTAATGGAGGCCCTGTAAGGCAATTCTGACTAAAAGAGAACATTTGGAAAATGTTCTGAGGTTATTTCTTAGGGATGTTTCTTTGGCCCAAACATACACAGCCAGGTAGACAGCAAATAAAGGAAGGAAAGCGTACTTTATTAAACTACAAAACTGATAATCAAATATTAAAAGCTCAAAGCACACAAAATGTACCTTTTATAGTATACTTTTCATAATTTCATTCTAGCAAGTAGTAGGAAATTGAAGATCAGAACCGAGTTCTTAAAGGAGTTCTGGGTGTGATAATTGGTCTTTTAGTGAGAAACGGTTATGAGAATAAGGCATCTTGCATTTATTTTGATATGTAAGACATCATGAGAGTTTTGATAATCCAAGTATCCATTTTTGATATTTCTTTAACTCACAGTTGGCTCATCCGTGCATTTCTAGAATTTATGTTTTAAATGGCTCATGAAAGTAAAATCTCAGAATGTTCCTCCAGTGAAAAATCAAATGTAAATTATTATTAGTTTTTAGAGTAGGATTTATGTCTGTTATGGTAAGCCTTTTACCCTCAGAAAGTAACTGCAAGAGGGGCCTATTAATTGTAAACCATCCTTTCCTGTTCCTTTTTCTTCCTCCTCATCTTCATTCTGGCATCCTTATCTTACTCAGCTGCCAGAGAGATACTACAATAAAATGAGATTTCAGAGTTAGTTACAGTAGGGCTGAAATATATTCATTATCAATGACAGGAAGAGTGCTTGGACAGAGTTAGACATCCTTGCTTGTATCCGTAAAGTATGTAGGTCTGGACTCTGGCATGGACTGTTTTCACTGAGGCTTCCCCACAGAAAATATTTGTCCCGGGTCAGAATATGCAAACAAAAAGAATCCATGTAGTATGAGTAGCAGCAACATTAAATCCCCACTGCAGAAGTGTAAAGACTCAATTCACAGTATGGAGGCACCTAATGAAGACTTACTGAGTCATTTAATAGACCTACAGAGTTTCAGTAAGTGTTTTATTGGCCTGTTGTTTGTTCACAATATCATTTTTATTTTTAATTACTTTAAAAACTTTTGGAAATTAATAATTAATCATAGTTTACCTGCTGTGATTTTTGAATGAACAGAATTCTTTTACTTTAGTCTCTAAGTATCTGCTCTAGTTTCCTGGCTGCAAATATGTGGCAAAAATGTTAACTCAGAATTTCATGTCTCAGGATACCATATGAAGCAAGAAATAACCAAAATTTTGCTTGTAAGTTTGAAAGATGATAGACTATTTTCTGTTGTGCATCTTTACCTTTTGAAGACTATTCTGTATAAAGCATCTGCCCTTTATGTGAAAAATAGATGTTCTATAGTGTTTTTCTCATGGGAATATTTTTTAAAATACATTTTTCCCCTTAAAATTAAAACAGTAATTCAGATATGAAAGTATGCTCTGTATGTATGGGGGGAGGGATGGGGTAGGGGGAAACAACAAAAATTTCTCTTTTTTTCACATATCAAATGCCCATCGGCTATTGATAACCAATTATTTTATTCCAATCTCAGTCATTTCTACTCAAGGTTGCTTTCACTAGCTTTTTCATCAACTGTTTTTTACCGTCACCCTTTGTTCTTGTTTTAGTGACTTTGTTTTTTGCATCTGAACCTCTTACCGTTCAGGATGTAGATGCCTTTATGTTTGTTTGTTTTTAATTCTGAGACTGATAAAAGCGTATTAAGGTTAATGAATGCAAAAATTCTCCATCAGTTTTCAGAGATGAGAATGTCAGAGGTTCAAATTGGGTAAGCTCCCTAGTAACAGAGACATAATAAACAACATTCAGAGTAAAATAATCTAAGGTTGAAGTCAGTAATGGTAAATTCATTGCAGTGCTTTAAAGTGTAATCTTTGTCTTTCCACTAGCCTGGATTTCTTTCTTTTCTCCATCCTATTTACAGTTATTTATACTTCGCTATTCATTACTAAATTGTGGCAGTACCAGTTATTAATGCTTACCTTTCCATTAATGTGATTTGAAGCTTTTTCCTGAGCTGTTGTTGTCTCTGAACAGATTGTTCTGGAACCTAAGAATACTGAAGTCCTGATGACCATAGCTCCTGCACATTTTGAATGTATAAGATTATATCAGCTCTCTGATTGACTTAGGGTTCTGTGGCCTCTATATACAAACATACAGCAGAATGGGATATTTTGAATAACATGAAGTAGTAGGGGGTAGTTCTGAGACGGTCCACTGAAGTAGAGTTGTAGCAATGTGGTTTTCTGGAATACATATTGATATGTTTAGACCTGTTAGCCTCAGTTAAAAACTTCATTTAAAAATAAAAGCCTTCTTTATTGTCCCAGATAATATACTCCATCTCTGACTATATATGTCTGATACCATTATATCTGCTTTTTCTGCTGTAATATTTAATAATTAATATTGCTCAATTTTCATAAAAGTAGAGGTCTAATTAAAAGCAGAAGGCAGTAAAATAACAGTTCAGGAAGGCAGGAATCATTGGAAGTGTTAATGCATTTTTGTGTCCCACTGGTGCTGGACTTCCAGTAAAACTATAGTGATGGAAAACTAATTTAGCAAGCTCAGAAAGATTTACATGATAAAACTACTGAAGGTTCCCTACCTACCATATTACCTGTAGCACCACCTGGCTACAGCTTTACCAGTGGGGCACTTTTTCTTTCGTTATATTCTGCACCCTTATCTCTGTTCATCACAGTTTGCAATGTGGGGTTCAAAGGTTCGTGTTCAGTAGTGCCCCAGCTGGTGACCAAAGTCCTGAAATTTGGAAAGCCTTTTTACATCCTTGTAGGCCTTTTAAGTGATATATGGCTGCTGAACAGGAATAAAATGTTAATGATTGTGTCAGTATAACCCACAAAAGCAGCGTTTTCCTAAATACATGGTCCATTACACTTCTGGTAAAGCTGGAAATAGCGAGATTTAACTCTCTCTTCTCATCCTTTGACATACCAGAAGACCTTTCAAGACTAGAGATGAAGTTAAGACTAAGATGTATAGCTGTGCACAGTGAAATGGTCATAGGTCTCCATTTAAAAAAGAGAAAATTATTTGCTCTATGTTAAGCAAAGATTTCAGCATGGGAAAATAAAGGCTTACTTTTACTGGTATTATTTGTCTCTTGCCTTACTATTAACAGCTGCATTGAACCTTTTTTTGTTTGTTTTGGTATAAATACACTGTGAAGACATATGTCTCACAGTAAAGATGTGTCATTAATTGTCTGATTTCACTCATGTTTGTATAGTGATTCCACTTAAACAAATGGTGTATGGAAGGATTTCTCTTTCATTTTACTTTCAGGCTGCTCCTGTTATGGATGACAGGAGATACATCCCATTTGATCTTCTTAATGTCCAGGATGACAGCTTTATCTATCTAACTTTCTAACAAACAGCTTTTTCTAGATACCTAATAATTAATTTCATTACCTATAGGATTACTTTATTAGAGATGTAATGGATGGACATAAAAAATATTTTTTAAGAAGGCATCAGAGCCCTAGTAGTTTGAACTAGGAAAGAAATATTTAGTTCTCGATGTTTTTATTTTCTTTAAAATGAAGATTAGCAAAGTCACC
>NW_010319509.1:0-2986 GCF_000700745.2 Antrostomus carolinensis | reverse complement strand
GTAGCCCCTTCCCTCACTACCAAAAATGGCCCCAACACACAAACCCAACACACTGCCCATGGGTAAGTTAGGTGTTGTCTAATTTAAAACCAGGTGGCTGCAAAACATAGTGTTAACTCTTGCCATGCCAGAAAGCCATTACCCACATTTTGCGAATGGAACATACTCCAGTGATTTTACAGACTGTATGGACAAATTTGCAGTCCTGGCACTTTTGAACCTGCTTGCCCCTAAATAAGTCTCAGCCAGGACTGTGTATCTCCAGTACCATCTCTCATAATCCCATCGCAGGGGGACAGCTATAAAAGGGCCAAGAACAAACTGCTTTCCTCACACAGTGAGGAGAAGAGGAATATCTGAACATCTTCCCTGTGTTCTAGTGGCTCATGAAGGAGAAAGAGGGTTGAGACAGCCATGTAGATGATGACAACATGAAGAGCTTCAGCATCACTGAAACAAGTACAGGTTCTTCACTGCATCACTGACATATTTTTGACAGCCTGGGTCTGTGTACCTGAAAGATGCTCCATGACAGACTCCTTTTTGGTGTGTTTAATGAAGCTCATGTTGGCAGGGTCAGAGGCAGCTCAGCACACCGATCCACGTAAATAAAATACACAGGATGCCATATGATTTACTGAGCCCAGGCTGATTGCCTCTGCGTCCCTGGGAGAGATCTAGATGAGAAAGAGCATGGCCATTTGGAAAACTGACATGCAAAAAGTTTAACCCAAACTACCAGATGGGAATCCAGGGCTTCGCCTCTGCATTCTGCTGAAGCACTCTTAAGCCTAGTTGTGAGGGTGAAAACAAATCTGTATTAAAATTACTCAAAAAAAAACCCCAAAATAGATCTACAGGCCTCCACTGAGAGGATAACGTTCTCATGAAAAACACAAGGGGTTTGGCTCATTAGGTGGTTCTTGGTTGAAATTCTGACTAATGACACTGTTAAGTTTCCAGTCCCTCTCTGATTTCACTTCAACTGTTTAGAAACAAGCAGACGTCTTCACTGCTAGAATGGGAAGGTCCACAGGTTTTCCCTTCACTTCTATCTGGCCTACTGTGAAAGATCAGACAGGACAGGTTCACAGTGTTCTTCTACCTCGTAGCAGTGGGATCACAGGTTCATGTCCAAGGATTGGTTGTTCTGTTCAACCAAGGAGCAAGTGACAGGACAAGAGGAAATGGCCTCAAGTTGTGCCAAGGGCAGTTGAGATTGGATGTGAGGAAGAATTTATTTCCTGAAAGGGTTCTCGGGCATTGGAAGGGGTTGCCCAGGGCAGTGGTGGAGTCCCCATCTCTGGAGGGATTTCAGAGTCGTGTAGACATAGTGCTGAGGGACATGGGTTAGTTGGGGACTTGTCAGTGTGAGGTTAATGATTGGACTTGATGATCTTAAAGATCTTTTCCAATCAAGGAAATTCTGGGATTCTGTGATCATCTCGCAGTAAACACCCACTTTTAGAGGCAGAGACCCAAGCTTCCAGTGCATAATGGATCAGGCAGGATTTCCTCTTCTCCTGGAGAACTGGCAAGGATGAAGGTGAACCTCCCCCCTGCCAAAAGCCGTCTGCCTCCTGGTGTTCCTGAGGAGCTGCCAAACTGCCTTGCCATGGATGACTCTGGATATAAACCTTGGGCTATTACACGGTCTGAGCTATGGATAGGAGGAGAGACAAGATGCAGTAACAAAAAATAAGGCCAGGGGCATCTGATGAGAATCAAGATTTAATTTATTTATAGTGTTACTTCCTTTTTGGTGGTGAGGTGTCCTCCTCTAACATTTCAATAGGCCCCGTCAACAAGAAGATCTTCTAGGGGCAGAGACACACGATCTGATCCAGCAAGGCTCACAAGATGTGATCTTCAGGCATTTCCCTGTTCAGCTTTGGCTGGAGGTGGGAAAAGCACAGAGTGAGATAAGCATCCTGGTGAAACAGTGCCCAGAGACCTGGACATTTTCTCTGTGTTCTGGTGGCTATGTGAGTTCAAGCCCTGTTAAAATCTGGGAAACTGCTTCACCTGAAAATGCCCAGTTGCAGACAGATAACAGAATGGGAATGGCTGGACACGTTCAAGATATCCATGCTACAGAGAGGGGAGGCAGAGATATCCTGGAGATACATGAGCTATCTCAGTACACATCCTCTCTCAGCACCTGGATTTCCCAAAGGAAGGGAAAAATAATGCAGGGCAGAGCCTGAAAGATCCTCACCAAAGACATAACAACAATATTTCAGCAAGATATTTAGGAGACAATTCCTCAGTACCTTTAGTGACTTCTTCCATGGGCAGATAGTGATAGGACAAGGGAAAATGGTTTTAAACTAAGAGAGGGGAGATTTAGGTGAGATATTAGGAGGAAATTTTTCACCCAAGAGGGTGGTGAGACACTGGCCCAGGTTGCCCAAAGAAGCTGTGGCTGCTCCTCCCTGGAAGTGTTCAAGGCCAGGTTGGATGAGGCTTTGAGCAACCTGGTCTAGTGGAAGGTGTCCCTGCTGATGGCAGGGGGGTTGGAACTGGATGAGCTTTAAGGTCCCTTCCAACCCAAACCAGTCTGTGATGCTATGATTCTGTGTCTGCAGCATGGCAAATGTGGCCCTGAAAAGGGCAGAGACACAAAGGCCAAGTGTGGGGTTCAGTCTCAAGGGAGATTTCAGTCTTGTTTGTATAACGTGACACATGGAGAGGAAAGGACAAGTGCCTCTGTGCAAACGAGGGCAGTAAAACTGGGATTGGAATTCTCAGTGAAACACAAGGAAAGCTCTATCTGATCGCAGACAGGACATGAGGTGGCAGCATTGCTTTTCCTCTCTGTACTGAGGGATGTGCAACAGGCAGAGTGAAGATAAATCCTGAGAATACACACGGGCTGAGGAAACCCACGGTCGGTGCAGACTTCCATTCAGGAAAACCCGCACGAACAGCCCAGGCGGGGAGATCTCAGCCGCTGCTGTGGGTACCCACCTGTGTGGCAGGGCGC
>NW_010319508.1:0-3379 GCF_000700745.2 Antrostomus carolinensis | reverse complement strand
TTCTATGATTCTATGATTCTATGATCTCTCTTTTGTGAGGCAGAACCCAGAAAAGCCATTAATTCATTTATTCTAGATGGCTTTTAAATTAAACAGTAGTCCCTAGCTTTATCACTAGCTGCATCTATATCTGCTCTTCCCACATTCAGATCTTGTGTCCATTAAGCCACAGGTTCACTGGATACATTTTGGCAAGTGAAAATCTCACTGATTCTTTATTTAAACAGTAAGTCCAGCTTTAAGGTAAAAGATATCTGCAGAGTGATTATGTGAAGCAAATACTGCCACAAAACAGGTGCTCCCCAGTGAAAATGACAGGTTTTGAGCAAAACCAAGAATATACTTTAACATGAGCTTCTTTACTGCAACATAATATCACAATAAGGAAACAACTCAATATTTCTTGGAAATTTCCCTGTGGATTAATAGTTCAGTTTCAGGAAAGAATTTTGAAACATTGCTGGGGAGCCTTCCTTCGCAGACCTGACAGCATTGCCTTCAGAATAGAGAAATAGCAGGCTTCACACTGAAATGGAAATAATCCTGCCAAGCTCAAAACAGGAGACAACTCTCTTCCAGTAGTTACTATGTGTCGGTTTGTAAGGTGTTTGCTGCTAGAAAAGTAAAATGGTACACTTAAAAAATAATGTCATATCTGACATATATTGGACAGAAATTTAAACCTGTTTAATAGTTTTTTATATAGTGTCATTTCATATTTGTTTAAAGCAGTGATTCTAAATCTGCAAGGTGCAGTAGCCAAGAAATTCAGGGCATTATCTGTGGTTCACAGAATTGACTGTTTAATCTATGTCAAGTCAGTAGTAGGAGATTTTTTTGGTACTGATAACCAGGTAGATTCTGAGGCCAGAAGCAAGTGATGTGCAAGAACAACTCCTGCAGTACCATTATGTAATGAAAGTGTAGTGGTGATATAAAAATAAAACCCTGTGATTTAGGGATTCAATTTATTTTTAATTAGTATCAATATATATTAAGTACAACTATTCTGTTGGGTTATAAAGCTGCATACTGTCCTCTCTGTAGATGAAAACAGAGTGAGGTTATTGAAAGAGAAAAAAAATCTTGTTTCTCTAGGTTTTATACTACAAATTATTGTCCGATCAAATACCTCACTTTATTTCTTCCCTGCTGTTTCCTTTACCTGCTGCTCCTCCATTGAGGTACAAGCAATTCTCAAGGGTTAAGCTGTATCAAATGTGGTTTCCCATGCAGTTTGCACAAAGATCAGCCTTAGGCATGTTATAAATAATTAGTGAATAGATGATCTGATACTATAACAAACATTTTGATTAATGTGTCTTGTTTCCAGCATGTCATTCATAAAGTTCAATGAGAATAAGAATTACAATACAGGGAAAAATGACATACATTCTTCCTTAAAAAATGTTTACAGTAGAAGCTGTGGAATTTCACAGACTGAACTAAAAATATCAATCAGATCTTTATAATACCATCCCTACAATGCACAACAAAATGATTCTGAGTAAGCAAACCCTGTATTTTCTCCTCTTGAACCAAATATGATAACCCAATCTGGTTGTATTGTAACTAACTAGCTCAAAAACTGTACGCCTCAGGGCTTCTCAGTACTTAATGAAATGGAAGGATGAGTTCAGAGGTTTTCTTGGTGAAGGAAGGGAGGGAGAGGGGGGCTAAATCAGGCATGCTAGGGATCACCACCTACAATCTTGAGTGATGAGCAAAGCACATAGCAAGAGTAAGCAGTATGAATCCCACAAAACTTCTGTAAATGTTGTTGTCAACATTATTGTTGTTTTCAAAATATTTCTAGTCTTTAAAGTGAAAAACAAACCAAACCAACAAACCAGGAGTACAGGTGATTCTCCCCCTGTACTCCGCTCTTGTAAGGCCCCACCTGGAATACTGCGTCCAGTTCTGCAGCCCCCAACACAAGAACTGGACCTGTTAGAACGAGTCCAGAGGAGGCCACCAGGATGATCCGAGGGCTGGAGCACCTCTCCGATGAGCACAGGCTGAGAGAGTTGGGGCTGTTCAGCGTGAAGAAGAGAAGGTCCTGGGGAGATCTTATAGCGGCCTTCCAGTACCTGAAGGGGCTACAAGAAAGCTGGGGAGGGACTTCTCATAAGGGCAGTTAATGATAGAACAGGGGGAAATGGGTTTAAGCTGAAAGAGGGTAGGTTTAGATTAGATATTAGGAAGAAATTCTTCACTGTGAGGATGGTGAGACACTGGAAATGGTTGCCTAAGGAAGTTGTGGATGCCCCCTCCCTGGAAGTGTTTAAGGCCAGGTTGGATGAGGCTTTGAGCAACCTGGTCTAGTGGAAGGTGTCCCTGCTGATGGCAGGGGGATTGGAACTAAATGATCTTTAATTTCCCTTCCAACACAAACCATTCTATAATTCTATGATTCAAACAAAACCATGACTGTTGCATCTGTGCCAGAGACAGCAACATCAGGACAGATGGAAGACCTCAGTCTTCCCTCCCTATGTGTCTGCAAGTGACCCATAACAGATCTGTAGGGACGAATACATGATTTTAACAAACCTCTAGTGCTAGTTTCTCAAAATGTTCTTTAGACCTCCAGATGCTTGTGTCTTTAGAACTGTGGAGGTGAAGCTGGTAGAATATGCTGGGTGACTTTTACAGCGGGCTGAAGGCAGAAGGGGGGGTTGGCCAAGGCAGGGGAGGTGGCCATGCAGGGGAATGGTTCTGGTAAGACCATGCCATCCCAAGAGTCGCCTGAACAAAAACTGTCACAATCACTGAAGGCTGAAAGGTACATGTCAAATTTGCTGCTCACTTTTGGAATGTTTAACTTGTTTTGGTGAAGGATGTGGACAGATAAAGTTAAAGAGGTAGGATTTTAATCTAGTTGTAGTCACATGTCCTGCAATTGCCTTTAATGTACATTTCAGATTTAAAAGAGCATTCAAGGGATGATGTTTTCATTCATACTACTATTTGCACACATTCACTGAATGGTATGCAACTGCACACGGCTTTTCTTTTCCCCCAAATGTAATACTGTGAACTGAATCATAACAGTTTGTGTCTGACATCAGTTTTTTTGAGTACACTGATCTTTTGATCAACATAACTTCAAAAAACATGAAATGTCTTTAGATGAATACTCCTGTTACCTTCAGTGGATGCTCATGGCAGAAGAGGTAAGGAATAAAAAAAATATTCAGAGACTGGTAGTTCAAATGGCAAGTTATGACTATACTTTGTGGAGTAATGTTAAAGAAAAAAATATTCCCATTCTGTGTTCCTATTGACTAGCAACATGTACCTTGATAATTACAAAGTAATTATCAAATATATATATACAAAGTATATATATATTTGATAATGTATAATGTATAATAAT
>NW_010319507.1:0-1107 GCF_000700745.2 Antrostomus carolinensis | reverse complement strand
GTGCATAGGAATTTGTTCATTTTTTTCAAAAATATAGTCCGGCCCCAGTCAGTGTCTGAAGAACAGTGAACCGGCCCCCTGTTTAAAAAGTTTGAGGACCCCTGGCCTAAACTGTGGATGTTCTGTTTTGAGAGCAGATGCTTTCAATCTCATTTCCCAAAGAGATGCCAGCTATTGCAGCAAGAACTTCAAAGTTTATTGCACCATAAAACGGTAATTGAGTTTCTTCCTGGGACAACCATGTGACCGTCAGATTGTTTTACAAGAAATGTCATTCCATTTTGTGAGGAACCTGATCTCATCACTTATCACTGGGCAGGTATTTTTATCAATTAGCTATTCCCTGATGTAATATTTGATAGCCTGCCACTTCCAGTGACCTATTTCAAACGACAGGAATTGCCATACCTGCACTTTGTGCCTGCACCTTGCTTTCACTGCCCACGAGACTAAGCCTGTCACGGACGAAAGCAGAGGAGCTCTTAATTGCTGATCACAGTCAGTCTTGAGCCAAATGACTGTTGGGCTCTTTAAGACTGTTGCACTGTTAGACACACACTTAAACTCACAACATGTGAGGAGCATGTAGAGTTTAAACAGTTATGTAGAAACTAAGGGAAGATTTTGAGAGTCTCAGTTTTGGATTTATAGGTACAAGCATATACATAAGTGCTGTTTAGGCCTCTGCCCAAGATGTTAACGCAACTACTAAAAATAATTCATGGCATCTGTCTGCAGGCACAGTTTTAAATTGGAACTCTTTCTCATTCATAAATTTGCACGTGTGTGTTCAGAGTAAATACATTCTTCAAACCTTTATTGATTTCTGGGATGAACAGATCTGACAGGAGCAGGAAGCAGATCTGCTAACTTCTGCAAGCTTCTGAGATTTAATGTACTTTCTATAATCCCTGGGAGTGTGAAAGGTCTAGCCTTAGCCTATTCATTAGCAATGTCAACACATAAGATATAAATAAAAAATATAAACCATAAGATATAAATCAAAACGTGCATTTCCTTAGGGTTTCCAGAAAATAAAGTATTTGGGCACTATTCCTGAAGGAGTAAATGGAAAAATAGGATTACTGTAATATAATATATATTATA
>NW_010319506.1:328-5803 GCF_000700745.2 Antrostomus carolinensis | reverse complement strand
TATATATATAGTTATACTGTTTGATAGGCTGGCATTATACTTGCAGGTTTTTCTGTGAATTCCAGTTTACCCTGACAAATATCTTATTAACACTTAATGAGGGACTAATTTCATGCTCGTCTTTAATTAATTCATTCTCTCATCATCCCCCTGTGATCACAATATGTCTGTTCTGTGTGCCATTCAATTTTTATACCCGTTACCCTCTTAAACTCTTTCCTGACCTTCCTGGAATCTCGTCCTACCTGTAATCTCTCCTCTCTGCAGCCTTTGTGTTTGTACCAGCACAATGTCACTGATGATTTCTTTGGGAAGGTTCTATCCACGACCTTTGGTGTTATATCCATAGGTTTTTCCAGCCTTTTACAATCCTGAAAGTATTTAGAGGCAAATCAACATTGCTATTTATAACAAGCTTTCTGTTAAGAAGCCTGAACTAGTATTGTCTTGAAATTGGAATGGAAATTGAGTATAACATGGGATTACAGATTGATTTTATCCCCAGAGAGCAGAGTTCACTAAATCCCTCTCCGTGCCGTGAGGAGTTAATTTCCCTGACTGAGTTAATAGCTGACTTTATCTTCACGCATAAAAAGTGGCTGTCAAACCTCCTGCTTTATCTGGGCAGAACCTGAAAGTAAGTGTCAGGCTATGAAATCCCTTTATTGATGATTTTTGGCAAGCTGTGTGTTGGTTTGTTTGACAGCGTTGCTGTGGAGCGCTGCGTCATGGCAAACGACTCGGTTAAATGCTCCCAAATGTGGGGCTAATTCAGTGTATTTCAGGCAATTCTGGGTGTTGGTTATTAATCTTGCAGCAGGTTTATTGTTCAAACCACGTGATTTATAAGATGAACTTCACCTGAATGATGTAGTGCTTTGGATAATTGGATAAAAATGAAGCACCGACCTGAAACTGAGGTTTGAAGGTCCTGGAATTAGTGGACAACCTCGACCTTTAGTCACTGTACTGCTTTAAATCTTTAAAAATACGGAATTTTGCCCCTTTACAGTCTGGTTCATGTTTATGAAATACGTGGTAACCATAAGAGGGGGGTTCTCCTCCCCTGAAGCATCTAAAATTGCAAAGCCTTTCCCCGAGAGGCTCTGCTCTCCTGGCTTTTCAGCAAAAAGATGTCACTAATTTAATATTTCCATGTTAAAAAGAAGTTGTGTGTTTTCCCCTCTACTCTGCCCTGGTGAGGCCACATCTGGAATATTGTGTCCAGTTCTGGGCCCCCCAGTTCAGGAAGGACAGGGAACTGCTGGAGAGAGTCCAGCACAGAGCCACCAAGATGATGAAGGGAGTGGAGCATCTCCCTGCTGAGGAAAGGCTGAGGGAGCTGGGGCTCTTTAGCTTGGAGAAGAGGAGACTGAGGGGTGACCTCATTAATGTTTATAAATATGTAAAGGGCTAATGTCAGGAGGATGGAGCCAGGCTCTTCTCAGTGATGCCCAATGGTAGGACAAGGGGCAATGGGTGTGAGCTGGAACACAGGAGGTTCTGCTTCAACTTGAGAAGAAACTTCTTTCCAGTGAGGGTGGCAGAGCCCTGGGACAGGCTGCCCAGGGAGGGTGTGGAGTCTCCTTCTCTGGAGACATTCAAAACCCACCTGGACGCCTTCCTGTGTGATCTCATTGAGGTTCCTGCTCTGGCAGGGGGATTGGACTGGATGATCTTTTGAGGTCCCTTCCAATCCCTGACATCCTGTGATTCTGTGGTATGTAGAGCTGAGAGGAGCTGGAGTTTGAAGCAGACTTGTTCTATAACAGTGTGTGTCATAAACTCTAATTCATCTTACTTGATATAAGATGACCTTGCAGATTTAGGAGGGAAGTTTGTGATTACAGCGGGTGCCTTTGAAACATCTCAATACAAAGAGGTTTTTGGAAAGCGTGAAGAACAATCAGCTGTGATTCTCTGGTCTGAAATGAAAGGCAGAACTCTGGCAACTAATTACTGTTCTGACTAATTACTGTCAGAGCATCTTGAGAAGATGGCTTGTAGTGTTCCAGCTCCACAGGGTCTAGTCTGAAGGTTGAAACAAGTAGTTGTCCTCAAACCTTTTCTGCTGTGGAGGATCTGGTGGGGGAGATCCTCATCCTGCTTGTCTGGCCTGGAATCTGTTTTGGTCTGAGCCCAACTCTTCTGGGGAAGAGCAATTAGTTTGCACACGCTGCACGAAGGAGGTTTCACCAAGATCTTACCCCATGGTGTTGATTTGTCACAGAATCATCACATCCCAGACTGGTTTGGGTTGGAAGGGACCTTCAAGCTCATCCAGTCCCAACCCCCCTGCCAGCAGCAGGGACACCTTCCACTAGACCAGGTTGCTCAAAGCCTCATCCAACCTGGCCTTCAACACTTCCAGGGAGGAGCAGCCACAGCTTCTCTGGCCAACCTGGGACACTGTCTCACCACCCTCACACCAAACAATTTCTTCCTCACATCTCAGCTCCATCTCCCCTCTGACACTTTCAAGCCATCACCCCTTGTTCTCTCACTCCCTGCCCTTGGCCAAAGTCCCTCCCCAGCCTTCCTGGAGCCCCTTCAGGTACTGGGAGGTTGCTGGAAGGTCTCCCTCTACAATTTATTACATCCAAATTAATGATGAAAATATTAAATACTGGTTGCAGTGTTGATCTCAGCTAATGATCCATCTTCAGTTTGAGAGTTTCTTCTTTCCAGAGTCTCTCAGGACAGCTCTCCTTCCTCTCCTCAGTCCTTGCAAATCCCATAGTTAACTGACTTCCTTGTGATACCACTTCAGCTTTGCCACAAATTAACTTGTGAATTATTTTGGACTATAGAATCATGGAATGTTGTGAGTTGGACCCACAGCCTGTCCCTGCACAGGACAATCCCAACATTCACACCATGTCCCTGAGGGCCTTGGCCAAATGCTGCTGGAATCTTGTCAGGCTTGGTGCCATGAGCACCTCCCTGGGGAGCCTGTTCCAGTGCTCCACCACCCTCTCTGGGTCAAGAACCTTTTCCTCATGGCCAACCTCACCCTCCCCTGCCACATCTTCCTGCCATTCCCTCTGCTCCTGGCATTGGTTGGTGGCCAGAGAGAAGAGATCAGCGCCTGCCCCTCCTCTGCCCCTTGGGAGGAAGTTCTAGACCCCCAGGAGATCTCCTCTCAGTCTCCTCTTCTCCAGGCTGAACAAACCCAGTGACTTCAGCCTCTCCTCATACCCTTCCCCTCTAAACCCTTCCCCAATTTGGTGGCCCTGTTAATTGACATTAAAAGCCCAAAGCTCCCCCCTGCTCTGTCAGGATGATCTGTGGTTCCTCAGGGGTTTGATTACCACAGTTACTCGCTTCTGTCACGTCCTGACTTTGCTTGTCCCACGTCAGAGGCTGGAGCAGGGATGGCCCAGGACGTGGACACGCAGCAGTTGGGTGCTAACTCACGGTGCTAAGTGGATTTTTTTCTTGGAGAGAGGTTTCTGCAGTGGTGGTGTCACAGGGATTAAGTGTAAGAGTAAAAAATAAATGAAAACAAAAATTCACCACACGAGTTCACATGATTTTTCAGCGTGTGCCAACTACTGTGGTTTAATAATTTAGGGAGAAAGAGTCTTTTTTTAAAAAAAGAAGAAAGCTTGCTATTTTCTTTGGGATGTTTAAATTTAAAAAGCTTACTGTTTTATTTAGGATATTTAAATTTACACCCAAACTCCCAATTTTCTTCTTCTGAAAGTTCTCTAGAAAAATTGCAAAAAGCTGATATTTTTCTTTCTTTAAAATAATCATGAAACTTAAAAGCTTTTCCAGACCAGATCATGTTCAGGTTGTTACCTGAAGGTGTCCCTTGACCAGTTGTGGACCCTTTGAGGCCCCGTTTGCTGTGGTCAGCACACTCCAAGTGTTCCAGCTCACTTGGTTTACATGATAATTCAGTAAAAGAATAATAATAATAAATAATAAAAAAAAAGGTCAGTTGTTGTGTCTGGAGCAGTTGTGAGTTGAGTTGCTTTATTGTAAATCAATACTCATTCCTTCTTTCTCTGTGTGTTTATTTTAGGGATAGACTTCAAGATTAAAACTGTTGAATTACAAGGAAAGAAGATCAAGCTCCAGATATGGTGAGTAAGACACCCTTGAAGCTACGAGGTGACGTCCTTCCGGATGGCTCCTGTCAGAGGCAGGTTTTCATGAGAGGAGTTTAATCTTTCCGAGATTTTACCTTCAGGTATCTGCTTTTGTACCTGTGTTTTATATCTCAGCAGTGGTAGAGCTCCAGGTGTGTTCCCTTCAGGATTTTTTTAAGCAATGGGGAGGAGATGTATGTGGTGTATTTATAACCACTGTTCCTGGCTGCTCCCTTGGATGGGCTGGTGGCAGAGCTGCTGGTTTGGGAGGAGAAGATCCTCGCAGTCTGTGATTTAGTGGGAAGTGTTTTAAAGCTGGAATCTTTAAATGAGGAGCTGCCTTGAATCTGTGATTGTAAATTGACAAGGAGCTTTGCGTTGCGGCGGCAAGAAAATGCCATCCACAGCTGCACTCATTTCATGTTTTCCATGGTAAACTGTGGAGAGTGTCTCAGCTGGCTGCAAACGTGACTGCTTTTTGTAGGAAGGTCTAACATGAGGCAAAACTCTTCACTTTTAGTTCATGACACGTGCTGAACTAGGGATTTATCTTCTCTTTTAATAGCCCTGTAACAAGTCAGGCCAGGAAAGCTAACAGCCTCTGTTTTTGTTTAGATTCCCTCCTCACCCACATACACGTGGTGCTGCTGCTTCAGAACTTGGATTTGTTTAGAGCTTTGTGGTGGTTTCCCTCCTTTGGCTGCAGCCAAACGCAGCCACTCGCTCACTCTGCCCCCCTCTGGGACTAAGGGAGAGAATCAGGAGGGTAAAAGTGAGAAAACTCCTGGGTTGAGATAAAAACAACTTACTAATTGAAATATAATGATAATAATGAGTAATAATAGAATATTCAAATGAATCTCATTGGCAGAGCCAAATACCAATTGGGGGTTTGCTAATTACTGCACTTCCCCCCTCCCAGTCCTTTGCACTTGCAGACCAGCAAAACAGGAAGTCCTTGGACTTCCAGCAGCAACTCAAACCATCAGTGTGTTATCAACATTCTTCTGCCAGCAAATCCCACACTGAACCCAACACACAGCGATTCCAGCTACTGAGGAGAAATGAACTCTGTCCCAGCAAAACCAGGACAAACTGGAATTTGTCCATTTTGTCCCCCACTAATCAAAATTGTTTATGATTGGATAATGTTGATGTTCGTAGATGCAGATGGATGGGTTCCAGCCAGGAGGAGGCACCAGCCTTCCTCTGTCTGGGCAGTCATTCCAATGCCATAGGACCAGCTGAATGATGATCCTTCCTAACAAATGTGTTCTGAATCCTTCCTATCATCACCACCCTGAGCATGCACCTTGTCTCCTAGTTGTTTCTCACACCCTGGTCCTGTGAGCACATCCTTAGCAGCAGCTGGCCAACT
>NW_010319506.1:0-298 GCF_000700745.2 Antrostomus carolinensis | reverse complement strand
AAAGAGTCTCTGAAGTTGATGTTGTTGTATGAACTGTGTAGCTGGTCAATAAGGAAGCACTTGGGTGATGAAATAACTCAGCAGGCTGGAATGTGTCAGTGGGCAGCCACAGGGGATAACTGTCTTCATGGGGGCAAGGTTTGAGATGGAGGTGACTGAGGGAGGGTGGGTATAGATCAGCTGGGAGCTGAGAGCAGCGGGAAGGAGGGGATGGAGAGCGTGAGCTAAGGAGGGGTTGAGGTGTAATGCAGCTTCATTGATTGCCAACCATTTCCTGGGCTGCACCCAGAGCAGCGTG
>NW_010319505.1:0-22464 GCF_000700745.2 Antrostomus carolinensis | reverse complement strand
GTGCTCGGCTGTTCCGGAGTCCGGCTGCTTTTCCTGCCCTACTGACTGGTTAAGGGTTAAGATAATTAATAAAACCGGTAATATGCTTGCACTTTAGGAGTTTAAATCTTTGTTTCTTCTTCTAGCTACCTTTATTTCCCCCTATAAAATGAAAACAATAAAAGCTGCCTCGCGAAGCACTGTAAGTAGTTATTTTACAATGGAGGGTGTGGATTTGGTGCTACCGTTAGAATTTGGGTATTGGTGTCAGTTTTAAATCTCAGTAGTCAGTGGGGCCTCGATACATCTTTAAGCTCTGATTATGCTCCCCATAATTAATGACACTTGTGTTAACTCAGTGAGCAGAGGATGTGCCCTTCAGTCTGGGCTCTGATTCCTTGGGAGGTGTTTCTAATTTCAGATTGGTGTGAGGCAGGAGCTAGGAACGGATCCCATCCTGTGTGAGTGGTGGTGACCTTCCAAGGGAGTAACTTCCATCACTTGCCACAACATTTGCATTCCAGTTTTGTTGTCAGTGCCTGTTACTTGGTGTTTTGAGGTTGGTACATGAATATTTGCAGATGAGAGCATTGCCTTCAGCCTGTGGCCTGGCGGTGATGAAGTTTGCAGAGTTTCTTGTAAAGCTCTAAAACTCTGGAGGGTGAAGTTTCCATTATGCAAAGTGCAGTCTCATATCTTAGTTTTTATGTAGTCAGGGTGGTCAATGCTTTAATCTGGTTTTGCATATTTTTTTTAGTTAATAGCTGTGTATTGTTCCTGGTGGTTTTAGGATAAGTGTTACATAAGGGTGAAATTGTAAGTGGTCTGCAGTTTTTGCACGGCTGGCTGAATTAACTGTGGATTAACTGTGCCTCCATTGCAAAGTAGAAAATTAAATAACTACAGAATTATGTGGCATATGAAGATGAGACAGTTGGCTTTTATTTTTTTTGGTATTCAGACTGTTTGTAGCACACATACTGGATGAATACATTGTTCCTGTAATACCTCAAACTCACTACGTTACTCTTGTCTTTGGATTTAACTTATTGCAGTGCTCAGCAGAACCCACAGAGACAGTGAAATACTGCAGCTGCCTACAGCACTGCTGGTCATAAAAGTCTGTGAGTGCAGCACACTGAACGTGCTTTGGTTTCTTGCCAAGTTAAACACTTGTTATGCTCTTAGGAAGTACCAGCCTCTAGATAAGATAAAATTTTCCTGGCCAGCATTAATTCTCCCACTATATGTGTAGTATTGCTGCTGATAAGCACCCAAAGGACAGTAAGAAAGGCTGTTCAAAAGAATTGTTGCAGAGAGCCTGATGACACATTTTGTGATATATTTCTGCAAATCAATTGCAATGTGTGTTTCTCTGGAGCGGGGTTTCCTAAAGCCCCTGTGTAGGTGGTAACTCCTCACTTATCCACAGTGGTTCTGTAGTTTACCAAACACAGACCAAGAATTTATTGAAAACACAACAATATCAATAGGGATGTGTGGCAAACAGATAGGCAGACCTGAGCCTGAATGAGTTTTAAAACCATCTGTCCTAAAATGTGAACTTTTTTTGTCGTTTTTTTAATTGTAGTCTGTCTGTTGAGATCACAGGATACATCCAGGATCAAACGAATTCCAAATTCAGTGCTGAAATGGCAGAACTCTTTTGATGTGTCATCAGCAGTACCTGAATCCATGTGCATGCAGATGTCCTGTATTGTCCTGAAAGAAGAATAATCCTGAATTTAAGATTATTCTTTCTGACCTGGCTCCCTTTCACCCAAAAAGATATCTAGAAAAAGCTTACTAAGTATTTGTAATGAATATAGAGTACAGATAAAGGGGTTTTGCTAATGATTTAGTTATCAAGGGGAATGCTTCTCTTGGATGTATTCAAACAGCATCTACTACTAGTGATGGAGATCATCATCAGAGAAATAAAGAGTGATCTTGTGGTCATCCCAGGAGCAAGGAGGTCCCAGCTGCAGGTGCTTGGGTAGGGAACAGGTCCTTTAAAGACCATGGAGGCTCTTCTGAGGTCAGCTCCAGTTTGAGGGCTCTTGCTCTTGCCCCTACAGGGAAACTAAAGCCTGATGCAACAGGTTTTGTCAGAGGGTTGGGTAAATGCAGAAGTTGTGGCAAAAGAATTGTTGTTCTGCAATGCTGTGGTTGGTGAAGCTGAGGAGAGCTTGTTTTGAGTTTGAACAAGGGGTTGAAATTAGTGAAGACATTAAAAATGAGGCAGTAGTTGAAGACAACAAAGAGCAACAGTGATGAAATGATGATGGAGTGAAATCCAGAAGGCAATAGAAATAAAGCATAAAGGAGGAAACTAACTTAGGCAATCATTTGTGAAAAGTATGTATCAGTACTGCATATTCAGTACAGATGTGTAATTAAAAAAACTTATGTACAGTGGTTTTGGGAGGGAGGGGAGCACTGTTTAGTATTCAAGGTCATTTTGCTTTTGGGTTAAATCTGGAAGTTCAGTTTCCCGTTAGTGTTAGGGCTAACACTAATTAATACATGTTATCCAGCAGGTCTAAAAGGCCAGAGGAGATCTTAAATTACAGTGTTAGAAGTGCAGAGTTCCTTCAGCCGTCTGTTCCCTGTCCCTGCCAGCCCTGCAGCCTGGGTTAAAGCTCTCACCTCCTGTCCCAGCGTGCTGTTGTTCAGCAGCCACAAGTAGGTCACGTAGCACAGCTGGTCTCGCTGTGCCAGGGAAATGCAGAGTCTGCAGTCCCCTTACAGGCTGTTCCCTGTTCTCTCCCTTTCACACAGTTGGGTTGGAGGCAGTGGAATGAATTGTGATGCTACCAACCGTTTTCTCTTGTGTTCACTGAAGCTGAGGGCATAAAGCAAAGCTGGTGCAAATACCAGGGGTGAAGGTAATGCCGGGGTGGTTGGAAGGGAGGCTGGACTGGTGCTTTATGAATAGGGGTTTCATGGGCTTGACGTGTCTGCACCCAGACTGACAGGGGCCCTGATTCCTGTGGAGCTGCTGTGCTTCAGCACTCAGAACAACTGGGGATGACACTGTCAGCATACACAGGGTACTGATTTGTTCTTGTAGCACCGTAACACCTTCCATTCCTCCTGTATTTATCCCTGGAGGTACCTTTGTGCTGATCTGGGCTAATGTTATAGATGCCATTTATAATTTCTTCTGAAATATAACAGCTGAGGTCACACACTCACTCTCCACCAGCACACTGCCATCTCCTAGTTTATTTCCTCATCCACTACCTCATCCTTCCTCTCTGGTTACTATCTCTAGTAGATGCAGAGCAATGGCAGCTCAGCAGAACAGTCAGGGTAAAATACTGAATAATATCTGCCTGCCCTGTTACCTGAGCACTTTTATTTATTTATTTTTTATTTTTTTATTTATTTCTATTTTCATTAAGTACCTTTAAATGTTTTGGTTTTTTTTGTTTTTTTTTTTTAATGGTGTCACATGAAATTATAGGCAGCATGCTGTCTTAGTCTGTAGTTAGGAAATTCATACTGCTGGAAGTGAGGCAAGCCACACACCATGGTGACAGAGCAGCTGGAAAGATCAATTTCAGCTTATTGCCACCAGGAGACTCTAATGTTGTATATATTTACAATTCTTTTCTACAAGCACCTGAAAATACTTAAGAGCGGAGCAATTTTAAGCCAGAGAAGCTTTACTATGATTTTGATGTGTGTGTTGAGAAACAAATTCTAATTTGTCCAATGATTTACGCTGTGTTACAAGAAAAGGATTCAGGAACAGGGACCTGCTAGTCCTACTTTCCTGCTCTTTGGATGCTTCAGACTAACAATGTGATTGAAATTTCCCTTTTTTTGTTAGATAACAGCGAAGAACGAGTGTCCAGTACAAGACCAGACGTGTGGCTACAGCTTTAGTCAGTAGAGGGAGCATGGACACCTGTATTAAAAGTTACATAGGGTCACCCGTGGCAGCCAAGAGAACAGACTTTCTCCTAGAATTCTTCTTTTGTCTGCAAAAACAAGGTAAATTCTTCAAGCATACATTTTCCTAGATGCCAAAATGCAGCTGTTGGCTACTACCACTGTTGATAAAGCTGAAAGTGTAGGAGAGGGGGATGATCCTTTGTGCTTGTCGTGCTTTTCTCCTTGTCACCTTGTGAGCAGTTGGCTGCTTGCACCTGCAGCTTGGGGCTGGCCTGGAGCAGTACCTTCTCTCCATCTCGTGTCACCACGGTAGCAGGGTTCTGTTTGCACAAAAGCCTGTCTCTGGAGAGGACACCGACGCTCCCTTTTCACTGAGGAAGCTGAGAAAGCGATTGTGTGCCTGACTTCTGTTGCCAAGAGCTGCTGCAGCAGTGAGTGCCTTGCTGGGACTCCCTTGCATAAGAGGAAGGATCTTGATCAAGACAAAAGAACCTGATGGCTCTGTGAACCTTCTGCTTGAAGACTTGGCCCCAGGCTGGTGCAAAACCAGAGGAGTGATTTGAGGGCTGTGTTAGCTCATCTCTGATGAATGGTACCATCCAATAGTTTGAAATGGAGGTAGGCAGTCTGGGTTCATCCATCCTCTAACCAATGTGCCACTTAGTTTGTGCTCTCAGATGTAACATTTGGTCTCCATGGTCTGTTCCCCATAATAATGGGAACATGGACTGACTCGATTGCTGTTCATCAGAAACTTCAGAAGAGATTTGCTGGTACGAAGTGGATTTTATTTTTTGAATAGTTCTACTATTGCTTGACTTTTAGCCAGTGACAGTGCAGCCATGATACAGCACGATGCTTTGGTTTAGCACATCTGGCATTTGTACTTTCTTGTGTTTGTTCCTTACGTCAGCAGCCTGGTAATATTCTCCGCTGACTGCCCCTAATTGGTACTGCATGACGTTGTGCAGCCCATTTCAGCTCTATCTAGACTCTTAAGTGCTGGGTAAAACTTGATCAGAGACCTTGTTTGGCTGAATGCAACAAAATGAATCTTAAATAACATTAATTTGTAGTCATTTTCTGTATCTAAAAGATGAAAATGCAATAATGTTATTGTTTATCAGGAGCCCAGGAATTACCAGGCTGTAGCACTCTGGATTCCTTGAAGTCTGCAGAGGATGGATTTAGAAATATCAGAAGGAAGAGCTGCAGTATTCCAAACCAGGATGTTCCTAAAGCATAAAGGAGGAATATAGCAATAGATAAAGGTAAGGGTTGAGTCTGGCTTGACTGTAGAGTGCTCATGATAGAGGAAAATCTAACTAAAATTAAAAAGTGGTTGTTATCTTCAGATCTCTGTGTGTATGGGTGAATTTTACTCCAGATGTTTGGTGTGGTTTTACTTAGATATGCAATGAAAAATGGGACATGTACTCTTTGTTTTGGTGGCTGCATATCAGTTTGGGATTTAAATACTGACTTGGTTTATTATATTAAGTCTAGAGAATAATATCAAAATATGCACTCGGACTGTGATTGTCCCAAGAGAAAATGGCTTGTGAACCTTTCCTTAGTCTGGGAGAACATGAAAGGGAACAGTCCTGCATTACTGGGTGAAGGTGTATTTTGTTTTATGGGGTTAAAGTCCAGCAAAGCCCCAGTGCTGTACTGGCTGGCACTGTACAGTCAGAGCTGGCTGCAGTCCAGCGTGGGCTGGGTCAGGGCTAGAGCTCCAGGCAGCGTATTTCAAATCAAATGTGACAGGACACTTCTGTGGAGGTAAACTTCTGGGTATTAACCCTGCAATTCAGGCTGCATTCCACCTAGGCTAACTCCCTAAATTTAGGACTGCCTCCCTAAATTTCCCTTGCCTTAATCAGATTCAGTATATCCTCCAATTAAAGACATGTGTTGCTCATTATTTCTAGTGCTACAGTATTGAATCTATCACAGAAGTCTGAGAAATAAGGATGAGGAGAGAAAAAATTTCTCTTTCCTGCCTAAGTCATCTGGGTTTTGCCCCTTCCAAGTGAACAAACCCTATCAGTGTTGGCTTTGCCAAGTTGGTGAGACTCACCTGCAGGTTTGAACACAGTCAGGTTGGCGAATCTCCTGGTGTTTAGTGAATTCCTTGAAAATACCTGATTTCCCTGCAGTCAGGTCGCTCTTTTTCTACACACCCATTGCAAGGTGGTGGTCCTCTGAAACACAAACACAACAGGAAAGGGCAGTAAGTTCCAAAGTAGAGAGAGCTCCGTTTAAGCAGCAGAGTAATTTGTCACTTAATTGACACTACATTTAAGTGCTGTGTAAGAACAGGACATTTTAAACTAAATGAAACAGTTTGCCTGTGTTGTCTGGTATCCAGTAAATCTTGCTGCAATGGTGTGTCAAAGTAACAGAGCTAATCTAATCAATCAAAGTTAAATATTAGCTTATACACCCTTTCTTTTGTAGTTTTTTAACCTGCATTTCCTGAAAGCAGCTCTAACTGTAACAGGAAGGGAAACTCCTTCTATCAGTCTCCTTGTTTTCATGCATCCAAAGCGCCTGAGAGCACTTTGGTTACATAGAAGCTGTGCTTAATGAGCTTCCTTGGTCATGGCTTTCATACTGCAAGTCACAGGATAAAAAGTTTCCATCAAAAATTGGCTTGGAGAAGCCTGGAACCACTTCTTATATATGGATTGTTATATGTTTGTTTGATAAATTGACAAGCTATCTTTAGGATATATGCAGATGCTTAAAGACATGCTTATACGTTTGCAGGTTGGCTGTTAGATTTTGTAAAATGCCTTTTGAAAGTGTTCTGGATACGTGTGAGATCACTATAATCACTACCAGTCTTAAAGAGGCCAGACAGGTACAGTACACCCAGGATAAACATTGGTGATATGAGGATTTTGCTCACCTTTAATTTAAATGTTTAGTTTCTTAATAAAAGCTTTTTAGTAAAGCTTTTCCAGAGCTTTGGATTGTTAAACTGTCTGTTTACGTGGGCTTCTGGTTAGAGCACTTGAACTATTTATTCTGAGAGTTTTTTAAAGTGGTTTTTGGTTTGATTTTTGGTTTTTTAAATTTGTGGTAGATATTTGTGGCTGAGTTATGTTGAGGGTGGAATTAGGGTGCATACACAAGTAAGGGAGAAACTGTCAGTTACTGAAGAGCAGAGAAGTGTCCTGGCCCTGAAGGCTGAAGTTTCTGATGCCAACTCAGAATTTTCTTGCTTGAACTTCAGTTTCCAGTGGGTGTTGTGTATTTGCATGCTGGAGGCAGCTTGGTTGCATTTGAGTGGGATTTTCAAAATAAGCTAACTAAAGAGAAAAGAGTGTAGTCCTGGTCCTATGGCAGCACAGGAGAAAACTCCCGTGGCCTTGAGTAAAACCAGGATTTAATTTAGGGGAGCTCTTTAGGGGGTTTTATTGTTTTTTAAAATTTCTTTCTACAACAGTAATCTTAGGTGATGCTTTGTGCTGATAGAGAATTATTTCTTCCTCCTCTTACCCCCCATACCATAAAGGCCACCTTAAATATTAATTTATTTTTTATCTGATGCCACTGCATGCTATTATTAATCCATATGTTTTACTGCCACCCAGGAAAGCTTTGCATATAAAATGTTGACATTATTAAATGAATGTTGGCTGCTGCATCCCAGGGCGCATTTTTCTGCCTCTCCTGATGTGTCGGGGGTTTTATTGTCTTGGTTTTTTTCCCTTCCTTTCATTCTGGCTGTTCTGCTATGTCTTGTTTTTCATTTGCTCAGCCCTGCAGGGGAGATATTCCAAGGGCTAATATTCATTAGACAGTAATTAAAATAATGAAGGATGGATGTTAATGTAAAATGCTACATTTCTTTTGTAATTTTCAAGAAATAAATCTTCCCTTGCATGTACCCTCTGTTAGGAATCGGTCAGAAAGTAGTAGGTAGTGTCTTTCTTTCCCTGGAAATTTCAGAAATCTGCAAAGAGGAGTTCAGGCTTCTCAGAAAGGTCTTTTTATAGCGTCCTGTGCAAAATAATCAGAGTTCAGAAACAGTCAACCCTGATGGTAAGGCTTCTAAAATGAGGAACAGCCAGTGCTGTGTGTTAGGTTGGAGCTGTGAGGGGAGCAGTGGTTGCTCCTCCACACACCATGAGCGCTTACAGGACACTTCTGTGTCTCCAGGTAGTGGCCAACTAATGACATCTGCTTCACGTCCATCTTCTCAGGAAAGTGAAAGGCTGCAGAAGATTTTTCTCTACTGATATTGAGGGTGGTCTGTGTTACTGGAGGCTCAAGGAAATGGAAAAGGGCTGTCTGGCTAGGTGGGAAGACAAGAGCTCTTTTCCCGGGAAGGTTCTTATTCTGAGCTCAGGTGTGCTCCTGCTCTGTAGGCACGTGCAAGACAGCCTTTAGGGTGATGTAGTTTAAGGATATGAGAAGAGTGTGGCAAAGTGTGGAGAGAGATTACCTGGAGAACTCAAAGCAACAGCATGTGGCTGGGGTAGACATCAGCCTCTGCAAACCAACCCATCCTGGTGCGTGTCCACACTGACCATACAACAATGCAGGGACTCCCTGCAGGACTCCTGCTACAGGATACCAGCCAAGTTGGTTCCCTGCTGCTCTGGGTCACCACCCAGGACACTCAGGGTGCAGTTTTCCCTTTGTGATCCTCCTTCCTACCATCTCAGGAAGGCTGGAAGGAAGGAAGGGAGCTTTCACGCTTCCATCCTCCACCCTGCCTCTCCTTCTTGATGTCCTGGACACTTGCCAGCTTGCAACCGAGTGCCCCCAAGAAATATTTACTTCCTGGTTTTTTGCTTAGACCTCCAGAGGCCTCATTTTTCATGAATAAAATATGAGCTGTTCTCCTGGAGCCATGAAGGGAGGAAACCACTGCCAGCTGGTGTGGCCACTGCTTTTTATTGCTGTGGTTGCTGATGCCTCCGTCCTCGCAGGCAGGGAGACAGGAGAAGAGAGGAAACAGCTCCAGGGATTAATCTACTGACTGTTGTCAGTGTGAGCTGTGCTGTCTGGAGCCGATACTGAGGAACAGCTCACTTTGTAATACCTTGTTTCAAGAAGTTTCTAACTGAGGAATTTAAATGTTTCAGTTTGAACTGAAATGTCTATAATTTATCTTTTACTCAGAGCACATCCCTGGCTAATATTCTGTTTTCAACCTGTTGTAACCGGTGGATATTTCCCTGGTGTTCCACCTTTTTTTTAATTTAATTTGTCCAGATGAATGTAGAGTTGTACAATCACTTGTCTTAGCTGAATCACATCTTGATTTTTCCATCTGTTTCCACAGTTTTTCAAGATTATTTTACATTAGCTTTGCTTTTCTACTTTTCTTGCAGCTCCTCTCATTCATACTATGCAAATAAAAATGGTAAATAAAAGCATTTACCCTCTGGGTGACTGTCCTGGTGCTCCCATACTTGGAAGACAGAACTTTATGGACAAGGTGAAGGGTGTCAAATGCCACTTTCTTACTCATCTGAGTAAATAGCAATGTGTTGTCTTACCTATTTAGTATGTTCTTCCTGGGCTTTGGGAATTATTATCTCCCTGAACATCATTTGTCCTGGAGATTTCCAGGCTCCCAAGCAAAGCTTTTCCTGGAGGTATTGCTTTTGACTATTAGACAGGTACCAGAGCTGAGAACAGAGACTGATTCCTACACCATTACTGCTTCCCTCTCTTGTTCATTCTCTCAACATAGTTCCTGATTTCAGTACTCATATCAGCTAAGAAAGGCCAGTTTGATAGATATATTTTTAGAATATCTGACTCTGCTCTGGGATTTAGCTTTCCAATTCTATATGTATCCTTGCTAGTAATATTTTAATAGAATCTTTAACTGAATGGATAAAACATTATTCATCCAGGCAGCACGTTTGCTTGGAAAAAAAATATATATATTGCCAACATACAGATGGCAAAACTGAAACAGGAAAGTGTGAAATGTCTTGCCCAAGAAGAGAGAGTTTTGGCTTAGAATGTGCCCTTTGTCCACTATGTTGAGTACAATTAAGTTCTTCCTTTAATTGCTCACACAATTACATTGGTGTGGGTTTGAGGCATGTTAATAAACATGTCTATTTGCAAGTATTTACATGCTTGTACACGCAGGTCGTTGTGTACAACACTGTGTAAGTTTATTTGTTGTGGTTACTCTATCCTAGCAAAACCAGGACACTTGTATAAATACAAACTGACTAGTAGCACAGAAAAAGGTCTTGGACTTTGAAAAATACTACTTTTAACCACTGAACATGAAACACAGATCCCCCCCACACCCCTACAATGGTTATTTGGTGATTATTTGGTTATTTCACCCACTACTCTGGGTGCTAAAATAAATCAAATGCTGTTGTTCAAGTTATTTGGTCAGTGATTCCATTGTCATTAATTAGTAAGTTACTATTTACTGCTGCACTGTCGGAGGATTCTTAATCAGGTAAGTTGTTTCCCAAGCAGACAGGGCTGTATAAATGTGTTCTAAGTTCTCTGTGACTAGATTGTTCTTCAGAGACAACACTCTTTGTCTGATCAGTGAATTCCTTGTTAATAAACTCCTGAAATACATGCTGACATCGGGTGATAAAGGTGCTGAAAGGCCAGAAAATCTTACAGACAGTCCTTTGAGTGAGTATGAGCTGGGCTGGAGATCATCTCCTGTCGATAGGTGATACAGTCATACAAATGCCACCTGCACTGAATTACTTCAGCTCAGGAGACGTGTTGGAGTGGAATAGAGAAGGACAGAGCTGCCCACACAATCTGTGTTGTAAAATGAATGTATAGCAGCTATACAAATAGGTTTGGTTGTATGGTTTCTCAGTCAGCTGCTTTGTTGGGTTTAACTGTTAGTGGATGGGAAGGTTTGACACGATACAACCAGAATACACCAAAATGCCCTTTACAAACATCCCCTGTTGCAGTGCATTGCACTGTACACAACTGTGCTTGCTAAATCTCACCTCAGAATGGAAATACAATTACTTATTGAAGATAACTTCATGCTAAAGGTGTTGCAGAATGTAGTGTGCGTACACTGAAAGCAGTACAGGTGAATTAGTCATACCTCATCTGGCAGGATTGTAGGTTATAAATTGCTTTATTCAAACTGGGATTTTATGAAAAGTGATTATTGAAAAAACATCTCATTTTTTTTAGAGAAATACAGTACATCAGTCGGTGTAACCCTGAGCAAGGTGTTTGACTTCCTTATGCAGCTGGAAAACAGGGCAAAAGGCAGGAATATAATTGGAAAATCAAATGCTGCAGCAAAGTGGATCTTTCTTATGGAAAGAAAGGATTTACAAGCTAAAAGCTTAGCACTGTCTCTAATGGCGTCCCATTGCACCTCAAATCAATATAATGCAGGGAAAGGCCTGATCCTGACGGGGCTGTGCACCTGCAAGCCACAGTGCACACTTGCTGTGGAGTGGCCTTTGATGATGTGTCTAATCTAATTAATTTCACGGGGATTCCTCCTACATGTGAAGTTAAACCTGCACTTTGGACTTTTTCTAAATCAGGGCCTTGGTTCCCTGTTGAAATCAGCAGCCTGGGAGCATGACGTGCTTCCCAGCACTGGGTCCTTTCATTGCAGTGGGTGACAAAAACATCTTTCTTATGGTTACAATCACACAGCCTGCTGTAGGCCAGAGGGTTGTGGAAGTGGAACAGGATTGCAAATAATCTGCTGCTGCAGAGATCAGAGATTGCCTTCCAGCAGAACTGGGTGGCAGCACAGCACAGCATAGCTAAACCCGTGGCTTTGGCTGACTGCAAGCACAGTTGCTGTGAACACAAATGCCAAAATTGTTGTGGGACAGGTCTTGTTTTGTGTTGGAAAAGACACCCGCCTCCTTCAAGACTACGCTGATACGGGAGAAGTATTTTCACCCTTCTGTCTGCTTCTGTGATACAGGCTTATAATATTTTGAATGCACTCCACACCTCTCAAAACAATACAGGCTCAAGGCAGCAGTGGTGAAATGAATCCAACAAGGTCCTGTTTTCTTTTCATCTGCTGCCTAGAGTGACCTGCTTATGTACTTCCAGATCTTCTGGAGCCCCCAGCACAAGAAAGACATGAACCAGTTAGAACAAGTCCAGAGGAGGCCACGAGGATGATCCGAGGGCTGGAGCAGCTCTGCTGGGCGGACAGGCTGAAAGAGTTGGGACTGTTCAGCCTGGAGAAGAGAAGGCTCCAGGGAGATCTTATAGTGGCCTCCCAGTACCTGAAGGGGCTACAAGAAAACTGAGGAATGACTTTTCATAAGGGCAGTTAATGACAAAACAAGGGGAAATGGGTTTAAGCTGAAAGAGGGGAGGTTTAGATGAGATATTAGGAAGAAGTTCTTCACTGTGAGGGTGGTGAGACACTGGAACAGGTTGCCCAAGGAAGTTGTGGATGCTCCTCCCTGGAAGTGTTGAAGGCCAGGGTGGATGAGGCTTTGAGCAACCTGGTCTAGTGGAAGGTGTCCCTGCTGATGGCAGGGGGGGTGGAACTAGATGATCTTTAAGGTCCTTTCCAACCCAAACCATTCTATGATCTCCCAGGTACACAAACTGATATTTAAATATAGCGATACGGGTTTTTGCAATGTGAGGGTAGGGAGAGTGAAACTGCCCTGCAAGTTTGAAGTGCTGTTTACAGGGGCTAAGTCTACTATCCTCTTTATTTTCTGTGGAAACAACTGCAGGGCAGAGCCCTGCATTACAAATCTCCTTGGCTGTTCTTCCCAAGATCAGTTGTGTCAGCCCCGTGAAGGGAGATCTGCATGAGCTGGGGAGTGTAAGTGAGGAAATTGTCAGACTTCAACTCCTTGGGACCTGAAGGTCACTGCACTATGTCATTCTCAAGGCAATTTTCTCTGGAATTGCAATATGGTCATGGCTTTGTTTTATGACCTTGATGTCACAGAGTATTAATAATCTCTTTAAAAAAGCCCACTTGCAAAAAAACCAAAACAAAACCAAAAAAACCACCAAGATTTGATAATTTGTTAGGCTTTTTGGTCAGTATTTATAGGCTGCTTAGATATCATAGCTTTTGGTGTGATACACAGGTATGGATGCGAGTGGGTGGGTTTCTCTGCCATACCTGCTTGTATACAAGGAAATGGATTTTCAGTCTGTTAGGAAGGCAGTTGTTCCCATGACATTCTAGGCCCAGTTTGCAAATATCTTCATCTCTTTTTCTTTAGCTATACCTACAATTTACATGTTAGATGGGTATGACATGGTTTAATTAATATTTTTAAGTTTTTCTCACAAAAGAAGACTCTCTTAATTTCTTATTTCCTTTCTTCAATAAATATCTCAGATATTAATCCACTATTTATGTTCTTTTGCCACAAACTTTCTTAGATGTATTGCAGAGAATATAAAACAAAACGTATAGGTGAATTATCTACTGGAACAGACCAGGAGCCTGTTCAAGCGAACACTCCCGCTGGGGAGCTGACTGTTATCTCGGGCTCAAAGGAGAGAGAGGCAAACCTTAAGTGTGATATCAAACAACTGCAGAATCTGTTCAGAGAAGTTTATTTTTCATCGAGTTAAGGGTTGTCTCATACTTTTTTGTTCTAATTAGGATTAACATAGCTACAGCTGCAATCTAGTTATCTTAATTATCTTTAATATATTCTGGCACTGAGTTCCACGGGTTAATTTACCTTAATTGTATCTTTCCACTTGTTAACTTTATATTTGTTGCCACCCTCCTCAGATTCTGTTTCTTCTAAAGAGGGTGAAGGAATACACAATTTACCTCCTTTCCTTCCTTTCTTTTAAACCTTCACATCTAAGAAGTTGGTATTTTCCACCAGCCAAATCCAAGACACACAGTGGATTTGCATTGTCTGAAGCTGGGACAATCACTGGCGTGACTGAGCCCTGGCATTTGCGGAGAAGGACGCGTAGCACAGTCTTGTCAGGAGTGCTGGGCATGATTCCCACATCCCCTGTGTCTGAACACGGTTCTTGTCTGTCCGTGTGCCTTGCGCTGTGTAACGGGGTGAGCGTGTTCTTCACGGGCGCTGTGGGGACTGTCGGGTTAGTGGCTGTGGTGCACCCTGAAGATCAGGACTAATCATCAGTTCTGATAGGATGGAGAAGGACTGAGTGTTTGCAGCATTCACTGAGCTTGTCTGTGAGTGTTCAGGACTGAGACAAATATTAGAGTGGGCAGCATAAGCTATTTTAACGTGTACCTTCCGCATTCAGTCTGGTCAATGCAAAGCGCTTTACAGATTGGTATCACTGTTCCTCTTCCACTGTTAGTGAAAACAATTGTTGAGCTGGAGGGAGTTTCCATTTTACACCACCAGTAAAACCAGAAACTAGATTGGAATCCAATTGTCATGTGTCTTTGTACAGTGCTCTATAGAAAGCCACACTGGCAGCATTCTCGTGGTGTTTCTTCCTTTTTGGAACATATAATACAATTTTTGTAGTGCATTTAATAAAATTAAATTGGCAGGGAACTGAGGAAGTGTGTGTAAGTTCCTGGATCTGGATTTTATCATGGCATTTGACAGATAAAATCCACATTATAAAGGATTTTCTGTAATAAATATTCTAAAATGAAAATGAACATCTGGCAAAAAAATCATAGAATCCTGTAATCATACATCAGGCTTTCTCAACCTTTCTGTATCAGTTTCAGTAAGACTGAGGTTTTTGGGAGTCATGACTGCCCTTTCCACCTGGCAACCACTGCAGCAATATCCAGTCAATGAGATCGTTTGGGGCATCTTGCCACTCTGTTTTCAAAAGACATATTATTTCTGCCTAAAGAAATAACCTCCTTTTTATAAAGACATCACACTGATTCTCTAAACCTTTTAATGTCCTAGTGAAAAATGACAGCCGGGATCAGCAGATGGTTGAATGGGTTGATGGTGGAAACACGCTATGGTGGGAAAACTGAAGTTCTAACAGATCATAGAATCATAGAATGGTTTGGATTGGAAGGGACCTTAAAGATCATCCAGTTCCAACCCCCCTGCCATCAGCAGGGACCCCTTCCACTAGACCAGGTTGCTCAAAGCCTCATCCAGCCTGGCCTTCAACACTTCCAGGGAGGGTGCATCTACAACTTCCTTGGGCAACCTGTTCCAGTGTCTCACCACCCTCACAGTGAACTTCTTCCTAATATCTCATCTAAACCTCCCCTCTTTCAGCTTAAACCCATTTCCCCTTGTTTTGTCATTAACTGCCCTTATGAAAAGTCCTTCCCCAGCTTTCTTGTAGCCCCTTCAGGTATTGGAAGGCCGCTAGAAGGTTTCCCTGGAGCCTTCTCTTCTCCAGGCTGAACAGCCCCAACTCTCTCAGCCTGTTCTCACAGCAGAGGTGCTCCAGCCCTCGGATCATCCTGGTGGCCTCCTCTGGACTTGTTCTAGCTGCTCCAGGTCTCTCTTGTGATGTGGGCTCCGGAACTGGATGCAGTATTCCAGGTGGGGCCTTACAAGAGCGGAGTAGAGGGGCAGAATCACCTCCCTCAACCTGCTGGACACGCTTCTCTTGATGCAGCCCAGGATACGGTTATTGGCCTCTGTGCTGCTGGCACACATTGTCTGCTCGTGTTCAGCTTTTCGCTCACCACCACTCCCACGTCCTTCTCTTCAGAGCTGGCCTCAAGCCATTCATTACCCAGCCTGTATTTGTGCCTGGGGTTGCCCCGACCCAGGTGCAGGACCTTGCATTTGGCATTGTTGAACTTCATGAGGTTAGCACAGGCCCACCTCTCCAGCCTGTCAAGGTCCCTCTGGATGCCATCCCGTCTCTCCAGCGTGTCAACCGCACCGCACAGCTTGGTGTCGTCAGCAAAGTTGCTGAGGGTTTGAGATGGGAGATAGTTCCTCTCTACCAGAATAGCATGCTTCTGTTGCATGGACATTTCTGTGGAAAGAGAACAAAATGCAGTGTAATGACCATCCAGTGCTCTCCCAGAGACAGGAGAGCAGCCCACTCCCCTCCATCAGCACTAAAACAAGACGTGCTGTGGGTTTTGAGCTATGTATTTATGCTATGCTCATTATTGTGGTACTTCAGTTAGAGTCATCAGGGTCTTTGGTTGAAACCTCTTAATTAAAGACATACAGGTGTTTGCAGGAAGTAGAAGGCAGCTAATTGTACTGTGAGTGGCCTCCTACCTTTTCTGTTCTCCTGCCTTACACAAGACAATTGCTAATGTTGCACACCTCGGTATGGAGCCAGCAGAGCTCTAGCAGAGCTCATTATCGTAGGCTTACATCTCTCCCAGTAGGCAAAGCTGACTGGGAGCAACTAGTTTATCAGCTACTATGACTGGAAATTAGTGGACTCTAGGTGATCCTGCATGGGACTAACTCATGTAAATATGTTTATGCTTCGATTTTCTCATCTGCAAATTCTTACAAAGATTGTTTCATGTGCGCTTTGGGATCTTCTGGGAAGCGTGCCCTGTGTTACATCACAGTGTCAGTGTCTTTTTGAGGATAGCTCTGCTTTTCTGGAGAATTAAAGGCTGAGAAACCAAACTGGCAGGACTGGATGTTTCCATGGTCAGTGCCCACAGCCAGGCCAGCTGTTCAAACCATCTCTGTGGGTTGCCTGCTGAAGACATTTTAAAAGTCTGGCTTTTCTCTAAGTGTCAAAATAGGAGCTTCTTTCCCTCCCCATCCTCAATAAACATAGCTTCACTTGTAGGTACTGAAATATTTTTTGAGTTCTAGGCACAGATAGGAAGTTTTTTCATCCTGGCTCCCATCCCTCGTCTTTGATCTTCTAACACACTCCAGTTCATGCAACGGAAAAAGGACTGTCTTGCCTCTCACAGGTGCTGTGCATTCTGTAGCTCTGGTAGAACACATCTGGTGCTTCTGTTTGGTCTGAAATAGTATTTGTGTCAGGGCAAACAGCAGGGAAATAGACTGCTTTTTCTTTTCCCCCCCTTTTTTTTTTCATAAAGTTCAGGCTGGCTCCAATTTGCTACAGACCCTGTTCAGCCACGTCAGAGAAAGCAATAAATCTTCACACCCCTGGCAACAATGGAAAAGGTCTTGGTGGCATGTACTCAGAGGAGCAGCAGAAGAGAGGAATAGTTTTTTGACACACCATGAAAAAATAGTAAGCAAGCCAGAAGTAATTTTGATTTGCAGTGCACAGAGACAGAGCTTGGATGGTTTGCAGATGACTGGTGCTGGTGTACACGATGCTTTGACAACTGGAAAAATGCAGAGTTGCCCCATTACGAGTGATCTTTATCTACTTGTATTTTTCTGAGGACACACTGAGTTACACAGGGGTTTACAGAGAGTTACCAGAGGCTTCATAAAATAGGCTGCAGCTTCACCTGATGAACAGGGTATCGGACACCATGCTGGGAGCTCTAAGGCTGGCTTTCTCTGACTTGAATATGTATAAAAAGAAATACATGAACTGTGTGAAGTACAACACAATAATGCCCAGAGTCTGGCCACCTAGTTTCTGCACCCCACTGTGCTGCTACATTAGAGTGGCCCTTGGGAAGATAAACTAATCCCTCTCAATTGTGGTTCCTGAGTCTATAAAATATAGGTGGTTTGCTCACCTTTGAGGTCAGCAGGCATATAAGTCCCTTTATTTGTTCAAGCCTGGCTCAGTGCAACTGTCAGTTGTCCCAATCTTCAAAAAATGGACTAAAAAAGGACAGCGTCATCTTTAGTCTCAATTCAGACAAGCAACAAGCTTTAGGGCAATAACAAAGAAAATTAAAATAAATATGTGGTACTAAGCTGGGCTGGGAGGTCTGTTTAGAATGGCTTGTCCACTACTTGACCTCTGGTTTTTTTTGGTGTGTTGTTCTGCACCTCCTCAGGAATAAGATGTTATACTCCTTAGTGCCAACTCTCCCTTTATCCTCCTCTGTATCTTTCTTTTGGTCATGCTTAGTTGTAGATGTTCAACACTGAAATGTAGATGTCAACCAACATATTTCTGTTTCAGCTGGATGATCACAGATACGTTATTTTTTTTCTCTCCATTACTTATTTACTTCATTTTTGGATCAAAGATTGGCAATACTTTTAGTGACTTTAAAAAAAGAGTCATTCCAAGTTCTCCACTGCCAGTGTGATCTTGTTTAGGTCACTTGGACAAACATGGTATCAGAGGACAGAATTTCAGAAGGTCTCCCCTTAACGGATGCTGAATTTCTCTACAAATCCACTTGCCTTTGGGCTTGTGGGTAGGGAACAGTTTTTGTGATGAAAATGACACGATTTCTTCAATCATTCTGTGTGGTCCGTTTTCTTGTTAGTGCATTTGTGTGAATTGCTGTCCCACATTTGTCAGAATCATTGCGACTGGAGCAAGGTAGTTTACTTTAAAAATGTAGAACAACAAGAACCAGACTGTGCTAATGATTAAATTATACTGATGGTTGAAGTTTAAGTAACAGTTAATGCACTAATTTCAGTATAGGAAATACTCTAAAAAAGCAGTAAGAGCTCCTCTTGATCTTCATAATTAATGAGAACTGCCATGATCCTTCAACATATTTCCACCCACACTTTCTTTTATGTTGACAAATGCGTAGGAATGCACAGCAGTCACCTTAGTAGAAAAACCTTCTTTCAGAGCAATTTCCATCACACAGGGCAAGCCAAGTGCACTCCCCTGAAGGGCCTTGGAGCCAGATCTTGCCCCTGTTGAATCCTGGCCAACAATCTAATTTCTTTCAGTGAAACCAGAACAAAGTCAGGCCTCCAGACAAGAATGTACCTGATCTACATGCACCCAAACAAGCATCATCAGCTGTGCTGAGCATTTCTGGAAGGAATATGAGTGGAATTCATATCACTTAACTTTAAACATCTCATTTGGCCTAATTCTTGACTACCCCTGTAATTCATGGATGGAAGTGGGCATTGTTAGAGAGTAATTAATCCATTTTAATGTCTGCAGTATGATGAGGGGAATTGCACCCCAGTGCCTGTTTCTCTGCACAGATTATATAGGAAGTCTAGACAGTTGGCTTGGATGTAGATGTCTGAAGATAGATGTGAGGCTTCTTTCACCTGAGGAGATACAACTGAATCCGTTGGATATTAAGAGGCTTTGCAGTGGCTCTCGGATCACAAATGCCTGAAAACATGGTGCCACTTGGCTGAGTTGTTGCAACTGTGCAAGAGCTTAACAATTTAAAAGCTGTTTACAAGAAGTTTCTGAACTTTAGTCTTGGCCTACAGTGGTTAAAGCCTAAAGCAGTCACTGATCCTTAAGATAAGAAGTTCTTTCAACAGCTCTGTAATCAAAGGAAGAAAAACAGCTTGTCTTTAAATCACTGCTTTAATCTTGTTTCTCCCACCAATGCTGGAATTTTGTGCTCTGCCACCAAATGCAGCAGCCTATTTATAGTGTCAGCTTGAATAAACAGTAAGAACTTAGGCTCTTGTTGTGGCTGCGTCTTTGAGATGATGGAAATCACGTAACTGCATGTTGACATTAATGAAGTTGCACAATATTTTCAGATATAGTTGTTTCTGCCGCCGCTCACTTCCCACAGTGCATTGGCAGGGCAAAGGGATCTATTTGGCAGGGGATTTCTTAAGCATGTGGTAGGGAAAAGGCTGAAAGGATTCAACTCTGAAGCTTTTGTTGACTTCTGGGGTCCTGATGTCACCACTTCACTTGGCCTATAATTGCTCTCTGTAGCCTTCAAATGTAGCTGCCTTTGGGGAACAACTGCAGAATCAGGGCCTTAGGAAGCAGAACTTATTGGAACGTGACAAATCGAGTGTCTCATCAGCTCTTTGCCGAGAGATACTTGATCTCCAGCTGCTGGCTCATAAAATGGAAAGATACTTGAATGCTTTGGCCATTTCTTATCTGCTGTCTTTATTCAAACAATATATAGATAACAGCAAAACACGGAGTGTTTGCTCTTTTTGTTTCCCTAGATGCGTGTGTGAGTATTCTCTTGGTTTTTACATTAGTCTGTGTGATGCTTCAGTTTGTCAGGATAATTTAAAAGAAAACAGCTGTGAAAGTTTTTAGTGATTCCCAATGGCTAATGCAAATACTTATCAAATCAGAATAATGGATTGATCAAGTGGAGACAGTTTGGACTATCTGTGAGAAGCCACTTTTCAAAATAGAGTATATATCATAATCCATAAAATAAGGGAGTAGTATATAGCAAGAGGTTTACCAGGCAAATGTGATAGCCCAGGAATGTCAGAGATTGCATACCATGGAATGGTTTAATCAAAAGCCACAGCTCTGCTCACCTGTGTAAAATGAACATGTTCTCACACATTTGTAGGCATAAAATTAAGTGTCCCCTGTTCTTCTCCGTGTCTGGGATCATCAGTGCAGGGTTGTTTGCCTGGATGCAGCCCCTGTGAATAAGTAAATAGTTATTAGGAAATAGTCGTGCCATTCTGCAGAATGATGGGATTTCAACATTTATTTTCATTCTGAAGCTTTGTTTGTGGAAAGCAGGTACAAGAAAAGCTGAGGGATAGTTCTGTGGGACAGCACCTGATGGCAAAGACACAAATTCAAGTCAACGGGTATTTCAGCCACATCACCGCCAGTGCTCTGGCCCTGGATGATCTTTACTCCTCTCCCTGGAAATTCCCCTGAGAAAGTTTAGTCAGAGAGGCAGATTTGTCAAAATGATTCAAGGAAATTACTTAAGAGCTGGGAAATTTTTCCAACTTCATCTTATTGAAGCCGGT
The DNA here is from genome assembly GCF_000700745.2 of Antrostomus carolinensis. Lineage (NCBI taxonomy): Eukaryota > Metazoa > Chordata > Aves > Caprimulgiformes > Caprimulgidae > Antrostomus > Antrostomus carolinensis. Next base: position 1,864 of record NW_010319505.1, on the reverse strand, counting down.
GGACTCGATTCTTCTCTCAGTTTTGCATCAGCATTGCAGAACACGTGAGGAAATCCTGACTCGGTGGTAGGCGGATCTGCATCTTCTTCAGGGAGCGTGTGGTGCCTGGCACAATGGCCTCGGCTCACAGGACACTTATATAAAATACAGTAGTTGTTACAATATATGACAATATATGGCACACAGAGCCCTTAGGGTGACTGAGATCTAAAGAAAAATAGAAAAGTGCTTGTAAAATTCAAGACTTCCGCTGCTGAAATGGAGAAGCAATGAGAAACATGCCAGCTGCTTGCAATGTAGCATGTCTGTCCTGAGCCCTCGTCCTGAAACAATTCAAGACTGAAGACGGAACCAGCGTTGAGCTGACTATGGGCAGGCAAAATATAACCCCAGACCTGCTGACCTTCTTTGTCCTAATGTAGACATAGGGCTGTAAATTCAACATTTATATGGAAACTTTTGTAATGAGAACAAATTACCCCATGTAAGATACAGCATAAAATTGTGCAGTTGATAAAAAATGAGAAGGTTTAACTTCTGAGCAGTAGCAAATTTGAAATCCTACCCTGAAGCACTTGAAAACATTAAAGAAAGAGATTTATTTTATTTTATTTTATTTTTTTCAAAGCTGCTTTAAATTTACGCTCCTCCTTCTTAAAAAATGCATGGCTGCATGTAATGCTCTGCATTAGTCTCCCTCGGAACTCGCAGAGGGAGGTCACCATCATCGCTCCATCACCATTTTGCTAAGGAAAGAAACTCAAACCTAAGGATACAAACTGTCGGAGCTGGCAAACCAGGGGTGAAGCTGGATGGAGACCTCCTTCAATAGGTACCTTCTCTTCTAGCTCTTCTCCTGGTGATATACTGTCTCCCTAGGCAACTACAGATTAGAGAGGAGACAAAAAATCTTGTATCCAGAGCCACGAAGCAGTGATTTGAGCTTGGATGCAGGGAAAATACCAGGGAAAGACAGGGAATGAACAGTTGAAGCAGAAACATTGGAGTGCTTCAAGTTCTATTTTTGACTTGGACCAGCCATTTCACTTCGCTTTGGCTTCCCTTCTGCAAGATGGGAAGTGAGGATGCTTGCGGCTGGATTGTCTTGCTGAGGCCAGAGCTGTCAAGTCTCATATTTGGGATGATGTTCAGGTGACCTCAACTTTGTTCTTCTCTGCTTTGCTGCTTGCATCTCTGTCATGCCTTCTTGGGCCTGTGCAGAGTCACAACACCAAATTTCAGGACCCTCTTCTGTTGTTGCATGGCCTAGGGCCTTCCACTGTAGTGTCTGATGTGCAGAATCACTGCCTGTTGGGTGATCTGGGGTGTCTGTAGAGCTGGGAAAGTAGATTGGGTAGAGCTGTGGCCCTTGCAGGAAGCACTGCCACTCCTGTCTGAATTCAAGGTGCCATCTGAGGGGACAGGCGCTAGATATGACCCTGTGCTGTTACATCTCCATCTGATGTCAGCTCAAGTAATGCTCTGGGAGCATCAGCAGGGAGGTGGTGAGGGACCAGTGATGATTAGCAGCTCAGCCCACCCTTCCTGCCTTTGAACGAAGGCGTTTCCAAGGCTGCAGGTGCTTTCTCTTTGCTGCATTCCCCAGGAAATCCCTGATAATTAGGGCACCTCCAGCTCCTCCTGCCCTTCTCCAATCAATCCAGTTTGCTCCCACGTCCATTCAGGTTGTGCTCGGAGAGCTCCTCCTGTCCAGAGACCAGTCCCACAGATGCGGGGAAGGGCAGCCGCATCTCTGCCGAGCAAAAGGTGACCCTGAGGGTTATTTGGGGGTTTTTTAGGGGTGAGCGCGAAGGGCTGCAGGCAGCCAGGAGGAGCCTCCGCGCTGTTTCCACCCTCCCACCCG
>NW_010319504.1:0-9327 GCF_000700745.2 Antrostomus carolinensis | reverse complement strand
CTGGAGGAGTGACGCCTTCACCGGCCCCAGGGCTCTTCGGGGCGGCCTTGCCTGGACCAGGAGCCCTGGAGCCCCTCTGCAGCAGCCCCCGCCGCCCCGGCCTTGCGCTTGCTTGTCGGTAGTTGGGGTTTCCCAGGACCGGCCCGGCCCTGCCCCTCTCCCCGTGCCCAGCTCCTCCCCAGGCAGCTCTTTGTGCGAATTAATCTTGCCGAAAGGAATTTGCACGGTGTTCTTCTGTAGGATCAGCCTTTCCAGGCGGGAAGGCGGTGGGAAGACGGACTGAAGGGGACCTGGGGATACGTAGCAGCACCTTCCTGGATCTGTGTAAAAGATGGCCCCGTGCTCATGGTGCTGTCTACACTTTCCCTCAGAAGTATCTAAAGGCGGCATTTGAAGGTGATTCAACAGCCTTACTTAAAAACTAGGAAGTGGTGTTTCTTTTCTTTCAACAGGCTAAAAAAGTCAGAATGTTTGACAGTTCCTTATCTCCTTTTTGAAGCCTTAGAACTAGAAAAAAAACCCACATAAATTGTCAACAGATAATTGAAGCTTCAGGTAACTTCACTCTTCCACAGCTGCTCTTTAAAGGATAGGCACCACATGTCAGTTTCTCACCTTCTGGTGTTCCATTTATCATCCCAAGAGTTCTCAAAAGTATCTCCCAATGATTTTGATAATTTCATGACCAATTTTTGTGCATAGTACCACTGTAGGTGACACTTCCAGTTTTCCACACACAGCCACAGTCTACCACGTAGCCCTTTCTCAGTATCTTTAAGATTTTCTGGTGGTTTTTTTCTTTTTTCTGACAGTGATACCAGTCTGTCACTGTGCTTTGACACAGGCCTATAGCTGAACCTAGCAAGTCTCAGACTACAGGTTATAATAATGGGGAATTCAAATGCATCTCTGAAAGCTTTTGAAGTAACATTAAAAGTCATAAACAGAATTTCCAAAACATGTGTTTCCCTTGATAAAAATGTTTGTGACTAAAGAATTTTCTGTATTTTATCCCATTCTTAGGAATACTGTGAAAGCTTAATGTATTAAATGATTTTATTGAGTGGCTAAAACTTCAGAGTGCAAGAGTCAAGTGCAATTTTATTGTATTTTATATGATAGCAGTGTTTCCAAAATATCATGGTTTATTAGTCTTAGTGTTCTAAACCTTATGTTGATATTCTCCCTTTGTCCTATTCCTTGTCATTTTTTTTTCTTCATTCCTAACTGTGTATCTGTTTTTGTCCCCAGTAGAGCCATTGCACTCCAAAATGTACATTTAAAGGAATGGGGCAGAGACTAGGTGGACAGATGGAGATCCCTTGTCTAAGTTTATATTTAAAACAAGATTAAACAAAAGATTTATCTCTCTTACTTTTTTTCAAAGCCTAATATAAATATAGAATTACATCTCCTGCTTAGCAGTGCTGCTTGAGTTTACATTTTAAAACCCTTTTCTGGTAACCGATGTTACAAATTTTTTGAGTGAAACAACCCTCTAGGGGTCAGCAAAGGTAAAAACTTAGCATTAAATTTGAGTTACCTACTTAAAATTCAGTATTAAGGAATGGAAAGAAAGGGAATATTTTGTTTAGGGAAGTTTCTTTTTCATGATTTCATAGCTTTGTTTGATTTTGTCTTTACTAAATTGCAGCGTGATTTTTCCACCTGCACAAGGCAACAGTATAGCGTCCACTTAGGAAGATACAAAAGGCAGACAAAGGCAAAAATATTTGTAATTTGCTGGTACATAGCTGAAAATCAGAGAAAAGGAGAAAAATCATGGAGATGTGAAACCTATAAAATCTAGATGATATTAAAAATCCCACTGGCTCTTGCAAAACTTTGAAACTCAGAGAGATGGGGATAGGGGATGGGGGGTGGGACAGATTAAGAAGAACAGCCAAGCCTGTGTAATCTAGGTGGCAAAGACACATTGCTCTACACAGTGACCTTCAGATCCCCTCCCTCACTCTAGTTGCTCCCTCCATGAGCAACTCCACTGAGAGCAATTCACTGGCCAAACTGTTATTCTGAGTGATTCAGGGTACCAGAAACCAACCCATCAGGAGGTCAGTATTAGCATTTATCCATGCCTGTTATAAATTAAATTTTACATATGCTGCAGGAACATGAAAAAGTCTAGTAAGGAACACGTTGGGAGTCACTAAAGCCAGATTCTTCAAAAGGGACTTTGATACCTATGGTGGAACCTAGGCCGATGTTAGGCACCGTGCTGCTAACTGCTGTGTTTCACCCTGAAGAAAGTAATTGTACTGCGTAAAAACCTGGGGATTGATTGTGGTCGGCTAATGCCCAGTTTTATAAAAGTTACTAGTCTTGCTGGTATATGGGCTTAATCTAGCATGTAGGTGATTACGTGAGCACTGATCCCACACAGTGCCTGTGTCTGCTTCCAGCAGTAGGTATTTGATTGATTCCCAGTTAGAACCTGGCACTTCCCCACTGGCCCCAGCCACAGCCTCTCTGGCCTCATTTCCCACCTGCTAGCTCCACTGTGCTGTACCAGACAGTGGCTTCCAGAAACTAACTGACTTTTTCCTTCCACACTGAAGTTGTTTCCGTTCCTATGTACAGTAACAGTACAGCCACATGACTGGACAAGAATGGTAGGAATTAGGCCCTTAGAGTCTGGATTTTCACAGTGATACAGAGTGATATGACTTCTTAAATTGCAATTCTGCAAAGCAGGCAGGACATTTATTGTCCTTGAGAAACATTATTAAAGACATACAGAAATAATGCTGAGAATAAAGCTGTCTCCATTTTTTCTTAAATCAAATCTTTAATACTAAGTGTGATAGTTTCCCTGTTCTAGCCCTTGGCTAGCAGCCAACACAGCCATTCACCCACTGCTCCCCACCCCCAGGAGATAGGGGAGAGTACTGGGGGCAAGGATAAGGAGTTTTGTAGGTTGAGATAAGAACAGGTTAATAATAGAAATAAAAGAAAACTTGAAATAATACTAATATTAAAATAGTAGTGATAATGATAACAGTAACAAAATATACAAATGGGTGACCCCCAGTGCCATTGCTCAGCACCCGCTGACCAAGCCCAGCCCGTTCCCAGATAACGATCCCGGAGGAGCGACAATCCCGACCCGAAACCACAATCCCGGGAGAGCGAGAGCCCGAGCGAAAGCCAGAGAGAGCAAGAGAGGAAGAGCCCCTCATGAATCTCCTGACCATGACGTGACATGATATGGAACATCCCATTGCCATATCTAAATGCCAATTTAGCTTATTAATTTAAATATTCCTCACCCCCTTAAATCCTGTGCTTGTAGACTGACAGAACACAAAGTCCTTCACTGCCAGCAACAAAAATGCAAAGGCTGGTGTGTTATCAGTGTCTCTCTCATAACAAGTCCCAGGCTGAAAAGCAAAATGCAGCACTGTTCTAACTACTGAAAAAGAAACCCAGCTCCGTTCCAGCTGAAAACCAGGACACCGAGACAGAACATTTTAATTGAAAGTCTTGAAGTTGAGCCTAGGCCTAACTCAGGATGTATCATGCATCATTCAGTCAGCCAGTTTCTTTAGCAGCAGTCTCAGACCTTTTTCCTTCTACGTTCCAGAGTAGGTTCTGCATCTCCAGCCCAGCTCCAACTAGAAATTTCTCATACAGCATTTCTTAAACTGAGCATGGGGAGGGGAAATACTACCACGAAGCACATTTGCTCTTTGGGGAAGAAGCACTTTGCCGTGGAGCCACTACAAATGGAATGAGTGTGTTCAGGATGAAGTGTTTCAAACAGAAGCAAGAACAAGGATGAGAACAGAAGGGGCCAAATACACACAGAGTGGGAGCAAAAGGAGACGCTGAGCTGATGTAGCATTGTCAGCAAGCTCTTGGTGAGGAGGAACATCCTCATGTGGTCGTTTCTATCAGGCGTGCTTCCTCTGCTTGTGTTCAGAGCTGCTCTTCTCTGTTGGAGCCTGACAGCCTTTGGCCCTAATAGCATCTCCATTTAAATGTGTTTATTCCCCACAGTTTGAGAATCTTTGATTCAGAAATATGCTAATTCTGTGCACTCAGGCTAGACTACTTTTGGTACAGAGATTATTAGAGAAGCTGGGAACTGTGAAGGAGGCCTCAGTTGTTCAAGAAAGTCTAGAGGAGGTACAAGAAAAAGAAGGAAAGATGGAAAAATAAGTTACAAATCAAAGCTTACCAAGCTTAAAAATACTGATTTTTTTGTTGTTGTTTTGTTTTTTTGTTTAGTCCAGGTGATTATATATCAGGCTCCGATAACATTACAAAGAAAAGAAATGTCATTAAAACATTTTTATTCAAAGTTTTGTATTTGTCTATTTATTGCCAAAATAACTGTCTTGTAGCGATAAATAAATATTCGTCGACCCCAACTTGTTCGGAAGTAATCAGGGCCTTGTAATCCTACAGAGTAATTCACCCCATTACTGGCAGAATGACAAGTGTGCCAGTCATAGGTTATAAAGCACCTGGGCAAGACTTGGCTTCTGCTTAACATTTATAATTCAGAGCGTCTGCTTCATTAAACAGCGTCTTTCTACCACCAGTGATTGAATTTTCTCAGAAACTTGCTGAAGCTGAATACAGCTATCCTAGTGAGATGCCTGCCATGATTCTAGTGCTTTGATTAAAAGAAATTGAGCCAAGATTGAATTAAGTAGAGTGTGTTTAGTATACATGTTTACATTTCCAAAGACTCCTTCTCATGTATTAGATGTCATAGTTTGGAAAGACATTCTGTGGCCACAGAGGGGAGCTCCTTACATATTTATTAGTGCATTGAAGCTCTAGCTGAGAACTTCTGCTGTGAGATTATTTACTGATGGTTATTTCAGCTTGTACCTGGCAGCTTTGTGGACATAGCGCCCAAGAAGTTACTAGATGCTTAGTTCTCTAAAATGAATGGGTTAAATAGGTGAATGGAAATCTCCATGTGCCACAAGAGACAGCAGCAGGGCAGCCCCTTTGTTAGAGGATCCTGAGTACGAGTTATTTTAATGTGTTGCATTACATCGTTGTAATCGGTAGGCATGTTGATGCTCTTTACCTCTGGTAAGTTTTTCTTTGGAGAAATCATAGAACCATAGAACACCAGGTTGGAAGTGACCTCAATGATCATCTGGTCCAACCTTTCCTGGCAAAAGCACGGTCTAGACAAGATGTCCCAGCACCCTGTCCAGCCAAATCTTAAAAGTGTCTGATGTTGGGGAATCCACCAGTTCCCTGGGAAGATTATTCCAATTGCTGATTGTTCTCATTGTGAAAAGTTTTCCTCTCCTCCAAGAACCTTATGGAGTTCAAGTTCAAGCAAATCAATATTAGCTGTTAACAGTTCACAGTATATGGTGTTAAAGCTGTTCTTACACCTTTAATCAAACTTCCATCCCATGAAGTAATATTTGTGAATGTCTGCCTTGGTTTTACAACAAATGTTGAGGGAAGAGGAGGGATGGAGGAAACAGGTGAGTAGATAATTAGTGCGTGCAGGAAAAAGACAGTACATAGGTGTCCCCTACTAATTTGTATAGCTAATTTGGGGGGGAGGTGGGGGGAAGAATAGCTGTTTGCTGAAGGATGATGTGTTACAGATACTGGATGCGGATATGATATGTGAGAGTAATTGCAGAGCATGTTTCTGTGTTTTCACCAGGGGAAAAATTACAGCTGAGTGCCAGCCTTGAGCAGTCGATTATCCCTGAGTAACAAGATGAGAGAAAAGGCATGTGTAATCATATTTCACAAATAATAGAACAGTGTGCTTCAAGTCAAGGAGTCCTTTCTAGATCAGCCTTTCACAGCAGGTGACCAGATTTTTTCCAATTTCATGAAGCTTCTTGTAACAGATCTAGGGAATGTGGGTGCTCGACCACAGACACTCTTCTGTTGGGTGTGCATGGTAGCATCATTTGTGTGTATGAATAAAAGGGGGATTAGACAGGGAAATGGGCTGTAGAGGAATATGGAAGAATGTGAAGAGGAGTTTGAGGCAGCAGCAAGGAAGAGAAGATACATGGTTTAGCAGAAAAAATACAAGACATGGAAGCTGGATAGGCAGGGAAATAGAATGAACTTCAGAGTCCAATTGTGTGCCTCATAGTGGGATTTGTACCTTTTTTTCTCTGTCTCCTCAGGTGAGGTCAGATGTAAGATCACTTCTTTAATCACCACCTTTGTGTTAGCGTCTCAAAAGGAGTTTCTCTTCCGAGATGAATGTTGTTCCTAACTTCTTCTGCATGCAATTTAAACTCCCAGGAGCCTTTCAATCAGTCTGGAGGGCAGGGATCAGGCCCATTCAGAGCACACACCAACCACAGAGTGATGAAACCAAGAAGGAATATCAAAAAATGTTTAATCTTTGCTACAATGACTTCTCAGTCTTCAGGTCCCATTTTGTCTTTTGAAAGGGAAAATTTGACAGTGCTGGCCAGATAGAGAGGAGAACTGTAAGAAAAAGAAATTACAAACTTTAAGTAGCCAGTGTTTTCACTGAAAAGCTGAGCCACTGCAAAACCAAAGGGACGACAATTGAAGAAATTATTAAAACAAAAACAAATCCAAGAAAAGGAAGCGCTTCCCCAAATTCTAGCCAAATGTTCTCAGAATACAGAGTTGCTAAAGCTAACCCTAAGAAAATAAAGGAATGTAAAGTAAATGTATACATATTCAGGGTTGAGACTGAAAGATGTAAAGACATAGTTGGGGAAGCTCAGACAGGGTTGATAGAGGGAAGTCACCTAGAGAGGAAAGTGTAGTGTGTGTGTGTGTGTGTTCCAAAATCCTGTGCTCGGTCCATCCATTTAACAGTTGCAATAAGCCAACGTATATGATTTGCATTTATAGAGGTGAACAAAAGTCAACAGACATCATTATAGCGGCTCACATAAGGCTTGGTGTGATGGACAATCTCAAAGTGTTAGTAGGGGAGATGGGAAGGGGAAATGGAGAGAGAGAGAGATACACAAGACTGTTCCTACGCTTAGAGTTCTCATCACTGAGACAAAACTAAACGGCTGAGTTACAGGTATTATGGGTGCTAAGTTTTGGCTGAAATAAGCCATTTCATTATTTTCTATCTCAGTCAGCAGCTTTGCTCTCTGGACCAAAGTATGACTGTTCTTTAAAGGAGGAGACATAGAAGGAACATCATATTCTTTTCCTACCTCTTTTCAAGCTCCATATCGGAACCGCTTGATAATTCAGGCTAGCTAAGTAAGTCTTTGCCTCTGCAAAAAGAATTTCAGTTCATAATAAAAATGAATCAGATTGTAAAACTTTGCTAAAGGAGAATTAAAATTGTCCAGCAGTTCACTTGCTTTTCAGGGAGCAGTTTAGCAAAATCCTTATTCTTGAAGTAACCTGTAATACCTCTCTCTGAGCCTACTGTACTGTAAGAGACAGTAATACAAATTTTCAGGAACAGGCTTTAGCTGAGTGAATTCATAGTTGTAGGCTGCTTTGATGTTTTCACTTCGAAGGTGTTCTTCACAGTGCAAGGTGTTTTTATTTACTGTTCTAAAAAGCTAAAGTAATTAAAACATCAGCCTCTGAAAATGAACTATAGCAGACAACCTTATCCCTACTTTCCTCAGAGTCCTTAAACTGGTTGGACATATAAAAGTCCATAGGACCAGACAGAACCCTTCCAAGAGTGCCAAGGGAGCAAGTTAATGTCATTGCATGACTGCTCTCTATCACCTTTAGAAGTCATGGGGATCGGGGGAGGTTCTTCATAACTGGAAAAAGGTAAACACATATATCTTCAAGAAGGACAAGAGAAGGATTCTGGGAACTGCAGGCCAGTCAGCTTCATTATGTGTTCCTGGGAATAATGAAGAGCTGTTTCCAAGCCATGGGCAAGTTATACCTGACCAGCCATATTGCCTTCTATAGTGAGATAGCTGTCTGTGTGGATGAGGGGAGAGCGATGGGTGCTACATACCTTGACTTTAGCAAGGCTTTTGACACTGTCTCTTATAGTATCCTTAGAGCCAAAATGATAAGAACTGAGTGAGTGGGTAGGTGGGTGGAAAATCAGCTGGAGTGCTGGGCTTAAGGGGTTGTGATCAGTGGTACAAATTGAGCTGGAAACTGGTAACCAGGAGCATCCTTCAGTAATCATTGTTGTTGTGGCCAGTAACGTGTAGTGTCTTTCTAAACAATCTGGATGATGGGATAGAGTGCACTTTCAGTGAGTTTGCAAATGATCCCAAGTGAGGGACCCCAAGGAGGACAGCAGAGCTGTTGAAGGCTGGAGAAATGGGCTGAAGGGAACCTCATGAAGTTCAACAACGGCAAGTGGAAAGTCCTGCACTTTGGTTACTGGGTTCATCCAGGCATAAGAAGATAAAGCAAAGGTGGAGGACCTTATTGTTAGGTATAACTACCTATAGAAGGGTGTAAAGAAGACAAGGGCAGACTATTCTCAGAGTTGCACAGTAGAAGGAAGGGAAGCAATGAACGCAAGTTGGAATATGGGAAATTTGAAGTAAATGTAAGAAAAAAAAAAACACAACAGTGATCAAATGCTGGAAGAGGAGCCCAGAGAGCTGGTGGAATCTCCTGTCTTGGAGTTACTCAAAACTTGACTGTGCAAGTCCCTGAGCAACCTGATCTACATTGTCCCTCCTTTGAGTAGAAGGTGAGATGAGGTTAACTCTGGAGTTTCCTTTCTGCCTGTGTGATTTTATTTCCTTTCCCTTTTCCTTTGAATGATGGTTTCTTATGCCTTCACTGTATGCCCTCAGCCTTTGAAGATGAGTCAGAATAGCTCCCAAAGTTGTCATCTTGTTTCAGGCAAAATGTTGTGTCTTAAAGGACTGACAGGAGTCACCTATACATACTTTATATTCAAGCATTGACATGATTCCTCAGAAGCACATCCTGCTCCACTGCAAAAATTTTACAAGTCCTTCACCTTCATGCACAGGATGTCATCTAACGTATGTTTCCTATGCGTTATTGTGTCTATATGTCAGAGACACAATGCTGACGGGTGCCGGATTGCTATAACTCAGTATCAAATTGGATCATTCAAAAGACACATATATCCTTTAGTCACACAACCACATGTGGCCAGGAGATGATCAGTGATACTCCTTACATGACCTCCTTACATTGCAACAGTGCCAAGCTAGTGCAGGGAGTGCTTCCAGCAATAACAAGAGCTGGAGCAAATGCAAAAAACCACAGTGAAATTTATTTATACAATCCATGGCAGGTATCAAGACTTACAGGGCAGCAGATGCAGAAATAAATTTCTGTCGGCATGTACTGGGTTTTTTTGCTGATGATACCAAGCTGGGAGGAGTG